>NC_140183.1:74809580-74867080 GCF_963971535.1 Notolepis coatsorum
TTACCATTCTTACAAGGTAAGAGTCTATAGTATTTATCTCTAATCTTACTCTTAAGGTCTTATCACATCCCTCAGATGGAGACCTAGCCTTTTCATACAGGATGCAATGATGAGTGGTATAAACATCACCAGAGAAGACCCCCACTCCACAGTCCACACTGATGGGTGTTCAGATTAAACTAATGTATTCTCTTATTGAGAATATACCTATAATCATTCTATATACCTACTTATACACCTGCATATAATCCATATAATTCTGTATGATAGCATGTACATTAATGCTGTAAAAACTGTATACATATAATAATTTCTACCATATATATATATATATATATATATATATATATATATATATATCCAAATCTGTCTGTACATACCTGCATATAATCCTTTTTACATGTAGATATTATATCTATATCTGTACATATCCCTTACCTACTCTTACTAGTTACGCTGCTGGCCAGTATGACTTATCACCATAATGTCTTTATACCTGTATCACTGTACATATTAATACTAAAACTCTGTACATACATCTGATTAGCACTGTTACTCAGTAGTACTCATTTATATATTTTATACCAAGTTTAATGTACATTGTATATTACTATATACACTCCTTCTTTTCGGTGTACTGTACTTATGCTGTATAATGACAATACATTTTAATCTAATTTAATCCAATCTTATTGATTTGAAAGAACACATTACAAAACCCCTTCAAAGAATAAGACCCCACTACCTTTGAAGGTCGGTATAACCTCAGTATTGTAGACATTTGTATTTTCCTCTCCCTTCTTCTTGGACGAACTCGACCAGGTTCGGCCTTCACTCGACCAGGTTCAGCCTTCACTCGACCAGGTTCAGCCTTCACTCGACCAGGTTCGGTCTTGACTCGACCAGGTTCAGCCTTGACTCGACCAGGTTCAGCCTTGACTCGACCGGGTTCGGTCTTGACTCAACCAGGTTCAGCCTTGACTCAACCAGGTTCAGCCTTGACTCGACCGGGTTCAGCCTTGACTCGACCAGGTTCGGCCTTCACTCGACCAGGTTCGGCCTTCACTCGACCAGGTTCGGCCTTGACTCGACCAGGTTCGGTCTTGACTCGACCAGGTTCAGCCTTGACTCGACCAGGTTCGGCCTTGACTCGACCAGGTTCGGTCTTGACTCGACCAGGTTCGGCCTTGACTCGACCAGGTTCGGTCTTGACTCGACCAGGTTCAGCCTTCACTCGACCAGGTTCAGCCTTGACTCGACCAGGTTCAGCCTTGACTCGACCAGGTTCAGCCTTGACTCGACCAGGTTCAGCCTTGACTCGACCGGGTTCAGCCTTGACTCGACCAGGTTCGGTCTTCACTCGACCAGGTTCAGCCTTGACTCGACCAGGTTCAGCCTTCACTCGACCAGGTTCAGCCTTGACTCGACCAGGTTCAGCCTTGACTCGACCAGGTTCAGCCTTGACTCGACCAGGTTCAGCCTTGACTCGACCAGGTTCAGCCTTGACTCGACCAGGTTCAGCCTTGACTCGACCGGGTTCAGCCTTGACTCGACCAGGTTCAGCCTTGACTCGACCAGGTTCAGCCTTGACTCGACCAGGTTCAGCCTTGACTCGACCAGGTTCAGCCTTGACTCGACCAGGTTCGGCCTTCACTCGACCAGGTTCAGCCTTGACTCGACCAGGTTCGGCCTTCACTCGACCAGGTTCAGCCTTGACTCGACCAGGTTCAGCCTTGACTGGAACAGGTTCAGCCTTGACTCGACCAGGTTCAGCCTTGACTGGACCGGGTTCGGCCTTCACTCGACCAGGTTCAGCCTTGACTGGACCAGGTTCAGCCTTGACTGGACATTGTGCTTGAGTTCCTCTCTCCGCTGGCAGCACTGTTGTCATCACCCTAAGCCGCGGGTCAGACCGCGGACCACACCGGTCAGGGCCTCCACCGTAACGCCGGCCCATCCCTCGGCCCCTTTAGTGTCAAGTGTTAGAACATACACATGTTCCATAACGGACGGCCTGTTTATTTGGTTTGGTTTTGGCACTTTGTAGGATTGATGTACGGGTGTGTTTTTGCACATTTCTAGAAAGGAACGTTATTTGTAGAAGACATGGTAGGATAAAAAATGTAGGTTTTCTAATCAGTCAGAATCAGAATCAGCCTTTATTTATCATTGTATAGTATACAACTAAATTGTACTTGCCACTCTAACGGTGCATAAAATAGAATACATACATAAAAACACAGGACACAGTTAAGAACAGCAGCAGTGTAAACATATAAAAACTGGGTATGAAAATAATAAAAATGCCAATATTGCACATGATTGTGAAGTGCAGGGTAAAAGTGCCAGGTAAAGTCTTTAAAGATATACCGTTTGCACTTATCCACTTAACAGAATGTAATCTTTTCAACCCAGGTCCAAGAGGGGATGATGAGCCTGCGGTGAATCATTGGAGATATTTTCTCCAAAAGATGCTGAGCAGAACATGCCCCCCCCCCCCCCCCCCCCCCCCCCCAGCTGCTGCTGGTTAAGCTATTATCAAACCAAACCAGTGTGATTCATGGGGGCGAAAGTGGGCATGCTCACATCACACAGATAAATCCTGACATTCCTAACATAACAGAGCCATCGTGAGTATTGTCGACATGAGCCCCCCGAGCGCTCATATTTAACCCCCGCGCTGATGGCTTCTCGATGGATTTAGGGACGCGTCTTTATTTGTTCATCCTACATTTCTCCCCTTCCTTTGACAGAGACAAGCGGGGGAGAGGAACCCTCCCCAAATGTTTCGGCAATAAATCACGAACGTGAACGAACTCGTAAATACTGTAAGTGATAAAAAAAAATTACTTTGTCAGTGGAGATAGGAGTAAATATTCGTACGGATACTGAACTAAACGCGGCCGTCTCCCTTTCCTCGCACGGCTTTTGTTTTCACTCTTTCTCAACATGTGCACTGACTCACTTCTCCCTCCTCTGAGAGACAGAGAGAGAGAGAGGGGGGCTGAGAAACTCAAGACCTTGTGGCGGTGTAGCAGTCAGCCATCACAAGCACTTAGCGTTATTCAAACATGTTGCAGCGTTGTTTACCGTTGGCTCGCTGCGAACAAAAGCTGGAGCCCTGGTGTCTCACGGCTAACAAGGTCCAGCTGAAGGCAGGAGGGGAAACACAAGCCGGCCTGTGTCTGCCACTTAATTTCCTGGCTGGTAAGAGCCTGTTTCCTGTGCATCAGCCCCCCAAACATGGCATCTCACCCGGGAAGGGGAAGGTGGGGGGAGAGAGGGGTATTCGCCACTACTTGTCGTTCACCCCCCTTCCCCTCCTCCTCCTCTATCGACTTGCCACCAAGTTGGATTTTCAGCTGCAAGCAATTTCCTTTTTGAGGACTCCCCGAGAAACGCTTTTCCAGATTAGCGCTTGATAGATCTCCAAATTCGAAAAGACGTTTTGCTGGATGGACAATGTAAATCAGTTTGGTGTTTTGTCAGGGTCCAGGCGCTTGTTCAAGGTTGCGGTTTTCTCGACACGCTGTAATCGAGGCACAGGAAGTGAGCTGTGGAAATAAATATTAAAACCCAACAACTCTTCCATTCCGAGACTGACACGCTGTCTGTTCAGGGAGGGGCTGCCCGGCACCAGACGAGTGGTTGCTTTGGTAGGAATGAGCTCAGCATGCGGTTCCACCAGGGTGGGACAAGCTGACATCATGACAGAGGTGGCAGGGTTGAGGGGTAGAGTAATTCATTGCTGTCAGACAGTGTAATTAGGAATTTGTTATTCACATATACCCCTGACACATACACACGTAACTCTCTCTCACACACACACACACACACACACACACACACACACACACACACACACACACACACACACACACACACACACACACACACACACACACACACACACACACACACACACACACACACACACACACACACACACACACACACACACACACACACACACACACACACACACACACACACACACACACACACACACACACACACACACACACACACACACACACACACACACACACACACACACACACACACACACACACACACACACACACACACACACACACACACACACACACACACACACACACACACACACACACACACACACACACACACACACACACACACACACACACACACACACACACACACACACACACACACACACACACACACACACACACACACACACACACACACACACACACACACACACACACACACACACACACACACACACACACACACACACACACACACACACACACACACACACACACACACACACACACACACACACACACACACACACACACACACACACACACACACGTCGCAATGCAAGTTAAGCCAGGAGCACCAGTCCTTGAAAAGGTTCATTGTATTACTCAGGTACACTCCAAACATTGAAATTGGCAATGAAAGGGATTTAACCTGTGACCTTCCAGTTCCAGGCCTCCCTGCCATTACATAATCATTCCTCGTCCCTTAGAATCCTCAAAGAAATCTTGTAATTACATAATTCCTTTAGATATTACAGCAATTCTGTTGCTTATTAATTTCTGCAAATGAAAGAAAACGCCGCAAATTGTTTTGAAAAATTCATGAATTCAGTTGACTTCTGGTTCATGTTATCATGGATGTAGCGAAGGGTAAACCCAACAAACCACGGTTTAGGTGACCCCATGACCTTTCCTCTAGCGCCACCATCAGGCCAAACTTTCAATGTTCACATTTGTGTATGTCGAATACCTTTCATTCAAATCGTTTCAAGTTTGCAGTGCACATTCATGACCCCTAGAGGAAGAACCCTATTGATTTTATCTTGATCCACTGGTCATACAGTCATGAAACTAACATCCAGACATGTGTCTACTCATGTACAACACATTTGCATTGAGGACTTATGAAGTCCGCTATATTGCAATTGAATAAACATTTTCCCTACTCCCCCACTAGCCTGTTTGCCTGATTCTCACCAAACTTGCTGTGTGGAATCTGATTAACAATCTGTAGTGGGGTAGTGAAAGGTTAACCTTCTGTAGTGTGGTAGTGAAAGCGTTAACCATTCATAGTGTGGTAGTGAAAAGTGTCCTTTAAATCAGACTTTCCCAAACTTAGGGTCGCGACCCCAAAAGTAAAATGCGTAACAATCCAAAATGTGAATACATTTTCCTAATTAGAATAGAAGAAGAGTGTTCTCCGTTAGATAGAGATCAGTTTCAGTCTGTTTTTGTATAAGTGAAATGAGACATTGCAGTTCAGTTGCTTCTCCACTGTCCAGTTCAGCATCTCGGACAGCTACGTTGCCCCTCGAAAACTCTTCGTGGGAGTCACTTGTTTGTGTGTGCGGTGAAAAACTTGGCTCCGGGTCACGTGTTTGTGTGTGAGTGAGTACCACTGATAGCTGGGAGCGGGTATCCTTGGCCCACGGGAGCAGGGTGTGGAGCCAGGTAGAGGACTGTGAGCAAAAGAGGACAAGACAAGTTAGGCAAAGCAAATGAACAAGGACTGACATAAGAATGAGCAAGACAATAAGGACTGACTGGTAAATGAGAAACTACGATCTGGCAGCCTCATGTCATCTAAGCCAAGTCTAAATAGGTAGAGCAATCAGCCGGTAGATGTCAATCAGCTGCTCCTCCGGTCTTCACACACCTGCACCCCATCATCCTGTACTTAGGAGAGAGAGAGAGAGAGAGAGAGAGAGAGAGAGAGAGAGAGAGAGAGAGAGAGAGAGAGAGAGAGAGAGAGAGAGAGAGAGAGAGAGAATGTAAATGTTTATTATGTTAGTGGCTAGGCCGGAATAGAGTGAGAGAAACCAAGGGTTATAGAAGGCGGGTAGCCTGGAGGCTTGGAGGTGCATGACATAGGGTTGTTGAAGACAGATATCCAATTTGCAAAAGATTTCACAAAAAGGGACTGCCAATGGGTCTAACGTTGTGCCTTTTCGAGATCATCCCTGTTTTCTCAAGTCAAGGTAAAAAACCTAACTCAACATACTAAGCTGGCCCAAAACGGTTAAACCCACCCTGGAGCAGTTCACAGCAAAGCAATCCTCTTTTTAATCCTCTACTTACATTTTCATTTCCAGTTGATTTTGAGATATACCGTGATGAATATGAGTATATTTCCAGAGCGTTCTGTCTAATCTCAAGAAACTCGAGCAAACCGTGCTTCAATGTATTTCCTTAGAAATCGTGCCATTTGTCGCTTGATTTATGAATCGTTCTGATAACGCTAGATTATCGGTATTATATGTGTCATCATGCACGATACAGAAGCAGGGCTGAAAAATCGATTCTCAGTGCCTTGGCCGCAGCCAACGGCAGAAACACACACACACACAGACACACACACACGCTCCGATGGTGGCGAAAGAAACATCTGATCAACCCAAGATAGGTAGTCCTTACCTGGTCTCTGATGTACTGCAAAAAGATTCATCCAATTCCTGATCGCCATTTCAAATATTGATCGCGTTTATTGATCCAACGTTATATGTCCAAAATGCATAATCCACGCTGCTCCGAGTGTCCCAAATCCATGTGTTATAACGTTAGTCTTGCCCGAGAAGGAAAACCTGGACCGGACTTGTTAGATCGCTGCACAGCCCAAGGAGGAGGGATTTTCAATGATGTGCAATACCGGCTGGAAGGCGTAGGCGGCGGTATTTGCCCTTTGCGAGCTCAGACCTATTCCCAATGATAACATTAGGCTGGATGGATGAAAAATGTATGGATATGGCGAATAAAATAAATAACGATTAAAACCCGACTTTTCTCATGATTGGCACTCAGCGCATGGCGAGTTAACCCAACTTTTCTCGTGAATGGCGCTGAATGAGTTAATTGATTGTCAATAACGGCATTCGTTAGTACAACAGCATATGCTGATCAGGGCGATGGCTATGAAAGCAACGCACAATCAAGCTGAAATTGACGTTAAATTGCTCTTACCTGTGGCCGGTGAGATTCCAAAAAGAATATTCCAATTATTTGATTGCCATCTGGTAGATTGTATGTCCATTTGGGCCACGACATAACCCACCACAGCATAATAAATCGGGGGTCCCGAAAACTATTCAATGCGATCGGGTAAAGCCCTCGGTCCAGGCTACTAGAAAAGTCCGCCCGGAGGAATTTCATCGACGCACAGCCACATACACAGAGTCTCAAAGGGAGTGCAACATCGGCTGCATACCACCAGGCGGCGGTATTGGACTTTTGCGATCTCAGACTCATTCCCTATGGTTACACAAGCTCCCTGGATAGATAACGATTGGAAATAGCGAATAAAAGAAATAACGATCAAATAACGAGTATACTCGTTGTTGGCGTCCAACGATTGGCAGCCAATAGCGAGTATACTCGTCGTTGGCGGGGAATGAGTTAAGTTGCGTAAGTCACCTACTGGTGAGCAACGGGAACTGATGCCATAAACACAATTTGGCAGGCATGGCTGTGTACAGGCAGAAATCAACATAAATACATAAATCCAAACAAATACATAAAATATAACATGGCACCTTACCATGTAAATTGGCTCTTACAATTAGGGTTAGTGTTAGTTATTAGGGTTGGTGTTAGTTATTAGGGTTGGTGTTCATGGTTTGTTGTGTTCTTTATCAGTAGAAGATGTTATGGCAACGCACAATGTAATTTTGTAAGTTTGGGTCCCGGCCGGGAGACATCAAATTTCTCTTTTGGGTCTCGAGCTGAAAGTTGATAGGCCAGCACAAACCACATGACTGCCAGATCCAATCAAATTTAGGAAAAACACATGGTAAACAGGAAGCAATTTGTTACTCGTGAACGCATTGACAAAGGAGGCCTGTGAAGTTCTGAGTCATCTGGCCTCCTGGTGGCACTATCCTCATAAATCATAAGAATATGAACTACTCAACGGCTCGGATTAGGGCTGTGCTCAAAAGGTGGATTGAGATTACGTGCCGTTTGGGGGAAATATACCAGCTGTCGGCCACCGTCTAGTTGTGAAATCGAGTTACTCTTTTCTTATACATTATATAACGGTGATCATCGCCTTGAGCTCATAGTTCACGCACCTTTTATTTCGCCACTCCATCACGGCTTAGAATGAACTATTCGCATCTATGGGCTGTCTTTATCAATTAGCCAGGCTTCTCCCGGGTGTTGCTCCCGTTCTTTTGTTGAGAGTTCCAGCCGAGGATCATTTACTCGCAGGGCCAGATGGCTACCAGGCAGGCAGAGGGCCGAGGAGCCGGGTCAACACCACCACATGTGTTCACCGTGGAGCCTCCTGAGAACATTTATCCCTCCGAAAACACACAGGACTGCGAGAGAGCCAAGACTGAGCTCAAATCTATTATGGTCAAAAGAGACGGAACAATCAGGTTGGGGCTGTTTTTGGCCCGGGAAGAAAATCTTCAGACTTCCAGGGACCCTGAAAGCAGCCCCCTTCACACCATTGTCCCCCACAGAAAGCCCTTTCCTCCAGCCGTGTGGACACGGTGGGTTTGGTTGCAGATGGACCAGATCCTACAGCCAGAGGAGGGAAACACTATAGACTAGGTAACGACTTGAACCGGCGCGATTGGTTGGGGTGTGGATTTAAAGTTCAAAGCACACAGCTTTGTGTGTGTGTGCGTGTGTGTGCGTGCGTGCGTGCGTGCGTGCGTGCGTGCGTGCGTGTGCGCGCGCGCGCGCGTGTGTGTGTGTGTGTGTGTATGTATGTAGGTACGAGTGTGTGTATATGTATGTATGAGTGTGGGTGTGTGTGTGTGTGTGTGCGTGTGAGAGAAAGAGAGAGACATAGAGAGAGAAAGAGAGAGAGAGTAAAAGAAAAAGAGTGAGAGGTCAACAGACTGTGTACGGTGGGGTTGTGGTCTTGCACATGATAAGGGTTAGACAGCAAACAGCTGCACAGTGACAATGACAGCTAGCGAGGCAGAGGTTATTCTCGACACACAAATGAGACGTCACTCAGCTGTCCAGAACGTCTCCGTCCTGAACAGCTTATTAAGTGCCAGATCACCGAACCACAAAATGTGTATTAATGCAAATATTACATAAGTATTTTGTGGTTCGGTGGTCTCTAACTACACACCATCCAGACCCCTCCACTCTACATCAGACCCACTCCTATCCGAGCTCCAGGAGGGTCATCGAAGAGAAGCCGCCTATTCTCGGTCCTCGCTCCACAATGGTGGAACGAACTTCCCACCCTGCAGTTAGAACAGCCGAACCCTGACCAATCTTCTTTCGCCGTCGACTAAAGACTTCTTCAATCAATATCTGAAAATTATAAATAATACTAACCTTCTTACTGTCCTCTACTATCATGCACTCTTCCTACTATACTATACTACTATGTCTCTACTACTATGCACTCAACACTGCAGCACTCAAGTTTCAACACTTTGATGAACATTGTTACTCAGCTGTAAATTGTACCCTTCCTGCTGACTTGTCGTACGGAAAGTACAAGTAAGGTAACCTTACCTTTTGGATAAAAGCGTCAGCTAAATGACAAAATGTAAATGTAAATGTATATGTGAAATTCTTAAGAAATATGTAAACAGGATGTTAGTAACCACTTGTATTTTATATATATATATATATACCGGTATATCAATTGAGAAAATTGGATTCATAAGATAAAGAAAATGCTTTCCAGAATGACTATAACAATCGAGCAGAAATGCTAGGCGTCACACTAAAACCTGGAGCCAAGCTGCTACTTTTTTACTAATGATGACTCTAATCCCATATGGCAAGTGTGAGAATAAAAAAATTTGAGACGATCTAATCCCCCCCCCCACACACACACACACACACACACACACACACACACACACACACACACACACACACACACACACACACACACTAGAGGGCTCTGGGACAAGAAAGTGTTATGAGCCCTTTTTGGTAAAGGATATCTGACAAATCTGGGGGGCCTGTACTTTAAACAGTACGCTGGGGGCCCCTTCAATTAAAACCATGCTTGCATGGGCACATATTCCAATCAAAATGAGTGAAATTAGGCAATTAATATACGCAAGAACCGGTGGTCTGGACGGTACGGGCCCTGGGGCATTTGACCGATATGCCCGGTCGGTAATCCAGGCGTGGCGCCGACCCCCCACTCTCTCCATTTCTGTCCTATTAAGATATCACCGGGTCAAATGAGTGGCTACTCTTTTGGTTCATTGGATGGTGAGACTGACGGCGGTTGTGAAAGGGAACACTTGATGGTGAGAGAGGAACCAAGATGGAGGGGGAGGTGGCATGAAGACACAGGCCACCAGAAAGCAAACATCCTCCCAGTAGACAGACAGCGGCCATCATCAGGCAGTGTGAGTAACTAATGGGGAGCAATCAATCAAGGAACCCAATGCTTGTCACTATTCCTGTCACTTTCGCGCACACACACACAAGAAAAACAAGACGTTAGAGCCAACGCCATTTTAAAATAATAAATAAATGCTCCACCCTTTTTTCCTCGGTTACAGAACATACGTCCCGGTTTTTGGCCCAAATCATATTCATGATGTCCCAAAAAAATAAAGGGTATTTGTAAGTATATTGAAAATATATTGTGTCAATAGAAAGGTATACAGTGTGTTTGCTTGTATTTTGCTTATTTTGATTTACTTGACAATATGTCCAGTCAGGCCCCCGTTATCACATTTTGTCCAAATGTCAGCCAGCCAGCCAATAATGACGTCCTAACGTACGTCTCAAGAGACAGAACACAGGTTTCCCAGTTTCCTAAACCCCACCTCTCTCTCTCCCTCTCTCTCTGCCTCTCTCTCTCCCTCTCTCTCCCTGCCTCTCTCTCTCCCTCCCTCTCTTCCTCTCTCTCTCTCCCTCTCTCTCTGTCTCTCTCTCTCTATCTCTCTCTCTCTGCCTCTCTCTCTCTGTCTCTGTCTCGCTCTCTCTCTCTCTCTCTCTCTCTCTCTGTCTCTCTCTCTCTCTCTATCTATCTCTCTCTGTCTCTCTCTCTCTATCTCTCTCTCTCTGCCTCTCTCTCTCTGTCTCTGTCTCTGTCTCTGTCTCTGTCTCTCTCTCTCTCTCTCTCTGTCTCTCTCTCTCTCTCTCTCTCTCTATCTATCTCTCTATGCCTCTCTCTCACCCCCCCCCCCCCTTACTCACTGCCAGTCTCTGTCAACCAGAAACAAAACCAGGCCTGTGACTTGACTGACACATTCCACCCTCCACCTCTGAAAAAAAGGACTTCATTTAAACGTCGGGTCGCATTCTGCTTCGCATGACGCCCCGAGTCAACTAGCCCCAATCAGCCTGGAAGCCCAGAAGAACAAAACGCCCACCCAGAGAAAAGAAAGAAAAGCCAGAAGAGAATGGCACATTGAATGACCGGGGGAGAGAAAAAGGAGGAGAAGAAGAAGGAGAAGAAGAAGGGGGGGTTATTCTTTTCAGGTTCAAAGACAGTCTTTCACCCCTACCACTCTTGTCCATTCACGGTGAGGCACACTAGGCCTGGGGGGGAAAGGGTTGTTTCTCATTGGTGCCATTCACTCGTCAATCACACTGCCACGGGATCTGATGGGCTCCATGTCGAGGAGCGGAAACTGTTCAGCCAAGAGGCATCTGGGATGAAATCACCACCTGTTTCGGGGCTGGGAGCGCTGCCATGGCCTGTGACTGAAACTAGTCTGAAACCTCTCCGCCAGCTCAACTCGTTCTAATAGTTTCTTTTTGACACTTTTCAAAAACACTGTAAATTGTCAATTTGTTTATAATCATTTTGTATTTATTATATTATATTAGGTTAGATTAGATTAGATTAAAATGTATTGTTATTATACAGCACAATTACAGTACAACGGAAATAACTCACCTTCTTAAAATAATGGCTTACTGCAAAGTAATATTTTCTAGTTTTGATCAAAACTGAATAAACTGAACCAAATATAGAATATATGATATTTATTAATCATTTCACAACTGTGACCTGTCTCAAAACCCTGCCCCTTTTCTTGATCCTCCAATCACAACTGTCGCTTACCTCGGACAAACCAAGTTTGTCCGAGGTAAGCGACAGCTGTGATTGGAGGATCAAGAAAAGAGGGCGGGGTTTGAGACAGGTCCATTGAGGATCAAGCGATTTTACCAGCGGTAGCCAGCATCATGCCATTCTTTTAAGAAGGTGACGGACGGTATGCGTCTCACGTAAGACATCCATGGACTCAGACTATTTTCCTTTTGTTTATTATTTTTTATTATTAAATTTTTCTTTGTTATATTTGTATTTTGTATTATTTAATTTAATTGTATTATTGTCAGTAGCAATTATTATTATTGTCTGTATTTTAACCTTTTCTCTTGTTGCATGTTATGTATATAGCCCTACCTGTTGATCCGTGGAGTGGGTGGGTGGGTGGGTGGGTGGCTGGGTTTGGGGGTGGGATGGGTGGGGTAGATTATACAAAAAAAGGGAAAAAGGGTGAATGAATGAAAGACATCCATGAAAAATTTCAGATTATATTAGGTATGGTTTAGCATACAACGTGCAATATGAGGGTGAAGGGTATAGAGAGAGCAGCTACCTACGTATTTCACCACTTTTCTCTACAGAGAGGTTTATCGGAGCACAATGATTGAGAATTTCTTCTCTTCTCGTGTCACCCTGAGAAGAGTGTCTCACTAATCTTTCCTGTGACAAAATGGCATCCAATGTAATAAAAAAAGTCAACCAACGAACTCGATTCTTGTACCGGATCTCCTCTCTGGTAAACAAGAATACCCTGAAGACTCTGGCAGGAGCACTCATTCAAGGGTACTACGACTATGCTTGCACCTCATGGTAACAAAGCACCTCAAAGGCACTAAAAAACAAATTACAAACATCTCAAAACAAACTAGTCAGACTACTGCTTGACCTGACTCCTAGAACCCACCTCACCCCTGCCCACTTTGACAACCTAGGATGGCTTAGAGTAGACGACAGAGTACAGCAACTTGCAATGGGCCCTCATTCATCAACGTGACGTAGAAAATGTTCTATTTCCATACTTAAGCACAGATTTTAGAATGTGTGCACGCACAAAAAAACGGGATTCATCACACGTGCGTACTGACACCTGTCATGATAAATATCACCTTGGTCCTACGCCGAGGCTCGTGCACACTTTCACGTATTTGCATACCAGAACCGCCCCCATTAACCATATACGGTAATGGACCACACCCATGAAATGTGGAAAAGTGGACTAACCCAGAGATTGATCACCGAGGTCCAAGTCCAACCGAACTTGAACGTATAATCTTCGGTGCGCCGGGAGCCAAGGATGTTGACTGACCCAGTCCTGCTACAGAACCAGCACATTGACAGAAATAAATGACAAGAGATGACCCGACATTAAGCACTGTAATGACTGAAATTAAATCAATTTCAGCACGCCAACTCTGCGCTCTACAATGCCTATTGTGTGCGCTCGTCATGAGCCCGTGGTTCTGATCAGAGTCATTATGGCTTCATAACCCTGATCTACATTGTGATGTTTTAGATACCCCAGTAATAACATTACAATTGAATTAAATACAATTAGGCCTGAATGAGACTCCGGCCACCGGCACATTATCAGCCAAAATGCGCGTTTATTGATGGAGCAAACTCTGAGAGATTGTTCACAGAGGCGCTGCCGAACCAAGATATAATATGATGTGTATAATATAATGTGTGTAGAGGCATATGATACAATCCATTTTGTTGTTGGTATTAGGCAGCCTATGAATTACATATAATAGCAGCCAGCCTACATTATGCAACAGTAACTTGCGCATATATAACACACAGCCCTGCGAAGCCTGCATACAGTAAACTAACTTGATCATTAATCTAGCTGTTGTATCTTTACGCTTATGAAAACATTAAATAATATGTATAGGCTATAGGCCGCCTATATTCTCAAATGGCTTAATGGCTATCCGAGTCCTCGATATCCTCGCGGACGGACCAGTATTTATATGATCATATCATATTCATATTCATATCATAGTTTACTCTATCAGCCTACCAGCATGTAATACGTTCTTTGTTAGAACTCAACTCGTTATTATTTTGCGCATAGATTGCAGAAATACGGGAACGTTTTGATTTAGGCTTTGACATTGTAAAACTAAATAAGTGAAATTCTGTAATATCACCCACACGATATATGCTCTGTGTCCAGAGCATGTATGCTTTTCATTCATAAGACACATTTATTGCAAGGGTTTTGTATACACATACACTCAACAAATAACCTCTGTCTGTTCTAATTGCAATGCGTTTTTATATCGTGGGTGTTCATATGACTTGTATTCTGCTTACAGCTTCGGGGTTCCACTTATTACGTTTAACAATGGCAAAGCCTTTCAAATATAATCAAAACGTTCCCGTATTTCTGCAATATATGCGCAAAATAATAACAAGTTGAGTTACGCAGAGCACAGTCAGTGCTTATTTCCGCGTTGTGAAAATATTCTACCACCGGCGCCACCTACGCATGGTCCGACCTGTGCTTAAATATACGCACAAAGTCAAGCACAAGTTCAAATAGATAAATCCCACACTTTGCTTAGGAATGGTCGTACGCACGGCTTAAGCACATATCTGTGCGTAAGTCAGGTTGATACATGAGGCTGGTCTACATACACTACACAACCAAGGTACCCATGTACATGTCAAAATACTTCCCAAAGGTCAGTGAATACCACGATCACAACACCAGAGGGAGCTCCACAAATCATGTTAAACCCAGATTCGGCTCTAACAAGGGACTAAACACGTTTCGCAATTATGCCACATCAATGGCAAAATTTCTGGACACTTTTTGTATCACAAACAGTACTGTATTTGCAAATCTGGTATGTCATAAATGTATAGATGTAGCAGTACTGTCTATCTGTATGTTGTGTATGTCATATATGTTATGATGAATTGAAAATGGGGGACCCTGATGTAAACAAGACGAAAGTCTTTCTCTGGTCTGCATCCTTAACAATTGTATGTATTGAGCTGTACTGTACCCATTCTGCAATCTGTTAATAAACTTTTCAATCAATCAATCAATCAATCAATCTCAGCAGAAGAGTCAGAACACAGGATTGGCCATTTGTTTGGCCGTTAGTTAATTACAAACTATATATTTTCCGGGCGGCTAAGTGGGCAAGGCGCTCGCCACTAACGCAGGAGATGCTGGGTTCGAGCCCAGCTCTCTGCGTTGCTTCCGGCTTGGCTGGTCGTTCATACTAATACAATTGGACGTTGTGGACAACGACTCCTACAGGTCGGTTGGTGCGCCTGTACAGCAGAATCAGGAAGCAACGGGGGCAGCGTGAGCCTCCCACGCGTTACTCCTCGCCACTGAGAGATGGCGCTGTACAGGTGAAAAGATGCGACAGCTGTGTTGAAGTTATGTGTTATATACGATTGCATGTAACTGCTTAACTGTTTCCACAAGAGGGCGATATAGGCGTAGCTATTGAAGCTGACGCAAGGTAAGAGGTATAAAAGGAGATGTTGCCTCCCCCTCTGTCTCTTCCTCCGTCGCCTCTCACAAGGAGAAGGTCTCGTGTACTGATGTGTGCAATGTGAATAATAAACCACGCCAAAGGCTAAAGAGAGAAACCTTGTCGTCATGGCCAAATTATTGTCGCTCCATAGGTGACTCTGTCAACAAGCTGCCTCCTCGTGTACCGGAGGGGACACGTGATGCAAGGCTTGGTCCACATTGCAGCCGACCAGTGGGAGGCATGGTCTAACAACGTTCGAGACAGGGGAGGGTAGAATTGGACAATACGAAATTGGGATGGGAGAAAAATTGAAAAATGGGGAGAAAAAGTCGATCAAAAAACTAAAAAACTATATATTTTCCTAGAAATGTAGTATTTTCCTGATTCCACCTCAATAATTGCATACCCCCTCAAACACATCCTGGGGCTGCCCTAGTCCCTAAATCAAACACACCCACACTTTACTCAGGGTCAGTTCAGGTGCACCTCTGTGTAACCATAGATATATATAGAACACTAGATAGCTTAAGGCGGAGTCACCAGCGTCACTGAACCGCCGCCATCTTGCTCGAGTCAGCCTTGAGTGAGAGTGATTGAGCTGCACAGACAAAAATACTCATAACTCGCTGAAATATTGACGGATTTACAAACGGTTTGGTTTATTACAAGCATTGTAAAAGTATGCAGTATCATAACTACATATTTGATGTTTATAGCAAACCAACCCGTTTGTAAATCCGTCAATATTTCAGCGAGTTATGAGTATTTTTGTCTGTGCAGATCACTCACCCTCACTCAAGGCTGACTCGAGCAAGATGGCGGCCCTACGACGACGTCGCTCTCCATTGGCCGGCAGCGCGGGTAAGCTATCTAGTGTTCTATATATATCTATGTGTGTAACAACATTGATTGATTGATTGATTGATTGAAAAGTTTATTAACAGATTGCAGAATGGGTACAGTACAGTACAGCTCAATACATACAATTGTTAAGAGGATGCAGACCTGAGAAAGACTTTCGTCTTGTTTCCATCAGGGTCCCCCATTTTCAATTCATCATATGACACACATGACATACAGATAGACAGTACTGCTACATCTATACATTTATGACATACCAGATTTTCAAATACAGTACTGTTTGTGATACTAAAAAAATCCAGAAGTAGAGTGTATATACATTTGACATAGAAACTGTGCATTGGGGGAGGTTGGGTAGGTGGGGTGGGGCTGTACATTGGAGGTGGGGGGGGGGGGGGGGTTGGGTAGGGGGACACTGTACATTGGAATACTGACATACATTTGACATAGAGACTGTACATTGGAGGAGGTTGGGTAGGTGGGGTGGGGTTGGGTGGGGCTGTACATTGGAATACTGACAAAGCCATGCTTGGTCTTTATTGTACAACTGGGTTAGGACATTTGTAGGGGCCAGTTTTGACTTGCAGTCTCCCGTAGGTGTTCTTTGAGAGTGTTTTTGAAGGTGGGTAGTGATTCACATTCCTTTACAGCTTTGGGTAGGGCGTTCCACATTGTTGTAGCATAATTGCGAAACGTGTTTAGTCCCTTGTTTGAGCCGAATCTGGGTTTTACATGATTTGTGGAGCTCCCTCTGTGTGTATTCACTGACCTTTGGGAAGTATTTTGACATGTACATGGGTACCTTGGTCGTGTAGTGTATCTTGTAGACCAGGCCCATTGCAAGTTGCTGTACTCTGTCGTCTACTCTAAGCCATCCTAGGTTGGCAAAGTGTGCAGGGGTGAGGTGGGTTCTAGGTGTCAGGTCAAGCAGTAGTCGGACTAGTTTGTTTTGAGATGTTTGTAATTTGGTTTTTAGTGCCTTTGAGGTGCTTTGGTACCATGAGGTGCAAGCATAGTCGTAGTACCCTTGAATGAGTGCTCCTGCCAGAGTCTTCAGGGTATTCTTGTTTACCAGGGAGGAGATCCGGTACAGGAATCGAGTTCGTTGATTGACTTTTTTTATTACATTGGATGCCATTTTGTCACAGGAAAGATTAGCCTCTAGGATGGAACCCAGGTAGGTAATTTCATCTTTCCTTGTGACAATATTGTCACCCACTGTAACTGAGAAGCCGTCTGTTTTGCTGAGTTTGTTATTTGAGCCGAAGAGAATGGACTCTGTTTTGACCATGTGTAATGATAGTTTGTTGTCGGCGAGCCATATGCAGATTTTGCCTAGTTCCGAGCTGAGGGTTTTTTCAACCTGTAACTTGTTCTTGTCAGAGACCAGCAGGGCTGAGTCGTCCGCAAACAGGAACAAGTTGCAGTCACAAGCTGACGACATGTCATTTGCATAAATTAGGAACAGTAGTGGTCCTAGTATGCTTCCTTGTGGAACACCACAAGCATAATCAAGCATTACTCAAGAAGATATACAGGTCTATTTTACTCTCATGTTTACAAACATTTCATGTTTACAAACATTTCATATAATGTCAGTCCTTGTTTTGTCAATTTGAGAATAAAAGATTCCACTGTATAATGTTGGTTCTCAGTGGTGGGGCTACCCTTTTGTTTACATTTTGATTGGAGATTGGGGCTTTAAATGATTCCAGACTCAGATTGCGATCATTTCCGGCTGTGATGTCATTTAGAGATTGTTGAACTACTTTTTGAAAGTAGTTTTAATTTGACAAGCAACGTTTTAAGGTGTAGTTAAGATGTAGTTTAACCACTTTTCATTGTGATGTAGCTAGTTGTTAGTAGCAAACTACAGTTTTAAAGTTGTTTCCCCAATGCCACCCATAACTATCCAGTGACTGGAAGGTCACAGGTTCAATTCCAGTGACAGTTCAAAGGGAAAAGGTTTGTTGTCAAACAACCGGAGTAGCGCCCCTCAAATTGTCCGGAAATCGGAAGTCGGCCGGGTCACTCAAAAGAAACATGTATTACTACAAACCGGAAAATGCTTTGACCAATGACCTCACGTGTTATGAGAGACTTTGAATGAAACATGAATGTATTTAATGTTGCAGTAAGAAGGGCCTTTTTTAATAAATTCTTTTACACCTTTATTTGTAAGATTTTTTCAATTATTTGAACAAACATACATATATAATCAAGATATAGACAGCAATTATTGGACACTCAATTATTCAGACTAACATACATACAGAGATAAATGTAGACCCCCAATTATTTTAACAAACATAGCTACTTGTACAAATTATTCAGAGACACAAATGTACATTGAAGACACATGGACGATGACCCGCTATGCCCACCCCTTATCCCTGGGATCAAGAGCACACTTATAGAAGAGGAAAGAGATAGAGAAGAAAAGAGGGAGAAAGAATAAAATAAAAGAAGTATTCATGCTAGTTAACCGTAAAAAAGAGAAAGGTACATATCCATATACACATACACAAGCGTATATATACACATATGCAGAAAGGGGATCAAAAAGGGCCTTTTTTTTAACGGACAGTGTCACGCATGACTGTTCCCATGACTACCTGCAGTAGCCAAATTCATCCCTATATCGAGATGCTCTTGAGCAAAACACTGAACCTACAGGAGCCAAGCCATAGGACGGCTGTAAAACGGCAAACCCTGTGATCTGACACCTCCGGTGATACGCTAACGTGTGGAATATGCCTCTTCTTCATTGCACTGATTGTAATTATGGCAAGCTGGCGCACCAAACTCAAGGGGGAACTCGTCGTCCTGCAGTTTGAAAGTGAATCCCTTTGAAAACCGTCCATCCTTCAGTGAAACCTCAAGTGAAATGAACACCGAGCGCGGAGGCATTCCTACTACATCAGGTCATAAGTAACTCTGGAGACACAAAGGAAAGACCCCCCCCCCCCCCCCCCCCTCCCTCCCTCCCCCACGCCAGAGTGAGGGATAGAGTAACTCAAGGGAATGTTCTGGGACTCTCTCTCTCTGAGTGCTCTGAAACAGGAGACAGATTTCTGGAAGCGAACCCAGGTGGTCTGCTATATCCCCTCGCTCTCGGTTCTCAATGAAAAGTCGCTTTCATTTCTGAAACAGTTGGGTTCGTATATAGCAGAGAAATATCTATGACTGAGCCCCAGATTGATTCAGTATGTGACTGTAGAATATGATCTGTAAGGCAGCTTGTGCCGTTGACCGAGGTGCTTAGGAGGCACGCTGTGGTGGCAGAGTCGCAGGTTTTCTAAATGTGTGTGTGTGTGTGTATTTGTGTATGTGTGTTTGACTGTGTGTGTGTGTGTGTGTCTGTGTATGTGTGTGCATGCATGTATGTGTGGCAGGGGGGTTGGGTGGAGGAGGGGGGGTTGCATGTGTGGCAGTTCCAAACAGCACAACATTGATTAGAAACCTGCCTGAGTCCTATATCTCCCAGACATACCCCACGCGAAGGTAAGGAAAAACTCACTAAAAACCTAGCAATAAGAAAAAAGCACCACAGGCAATGTGGAGGGGATAAACCTTAGAAGGCCCGTTCAAGGGGGGGGGATCTCCCTTCTTAGATGTCATTCAGTGATAGTAGTGTTGCTATAAAACAGGCGAAAGAGTTGGTAAGTATGTACAGTAAGAAGCATTTTGTACAAAAGTATTCTGTACTTCTGTATGACAACTATTAAAGAAACTTGAACTTGAACATATACGTGTAACTACATAAAGGTCTATGTTTATGTGGGTGAGACTCAGTGACAGTTCTCCAAGAAGACATTTCTCCAAGAAGCACTGTAAAATAAAATCAACGCAATCAATCAATAAAGACTTCATGTAAATCACTCACCCACCCCGAACCCACCATCAACGTCGCCATTCAATTAATTGTGAAAGAGTGAAACTCTGTTCTTTATACAACCAGGTTCACACTCTGCAAGAATAACAGGACTGACACGGGTGCCCCAGGCCTGGCCGTAACCCGAGAGCCCCGAGGTGGTAGCCAGGGGGGGGGGACGCCAGGGACACTGGGTGTGAAAAGGGTCCAGTCAGGCTCGGACTGAGCCACACAGATTACCACTCTCTCCACCCGAGGCCCCACACAGCAGGACCCTGACCATAATGGACTCGCTTCTGGTCTGACGGGATGGCTCTCTCTGTATGAGAGGTATACATTCACAGTGCGGCCCTCCGGAATGTGCTTTTCCAACGGGGACTTGAGCAGATTTACAGTAAGGAGATGACGGAGCAAAAAAAGTGGTCTGTGATTTTTCACCCTGAACACTGCTGCGGTTCATTCCATTAACATCTGTGTGTCGTTATCAGAGACCTGGTCACTCTCAGGTTCAGCCTCCTCCAGTTAAGCACACAATAGCCTGCACACTAAGCAGACTAAGAGAGTCTATGGTACATAGCCGTCTAAAATCGGGCTAAATTTGGTTTAAAAGGAAAGGTTTAGTAGACGTCTAACACGGACATATTCTGAGCTATATGGGGGCTACGACATAATTGGAATCCTGTCCAGTGCTTACTGGGAAGATATTTCAAATCACTGAACTTCGTCATGTACATTTCCTTCAGTTTTGCAGTCGATTAAGACATAATTCAACATAATTTATTATATTTTATATTCCATCTAATGCTCAGCCTCTCTGCTTCTCTAATCTGGGAAGATCAGTCACTTAATTTAAATGTATCAGTGTTTAATAACCATCACACATCTTGATCCACTGTCTAATCTTCACTTCCCAGGATCCTCCGGGCTGTGGTACACAGCCAGGGCAAAACATTGGCAGGCAACACTGAACACTAACAGTGGTCCAAAAGTAGGCTACTGAAAAACGTCTTTATATTCCAAGGAATAAATATCACATTTGTTGCCCTGTGTGGAATTTTTTATTCCTATGGTGAGAATATCTCAAAGGAATACTGTATGGAACCGAAGCAGGGAACACAACCAAACACGAACCCTACTGAGGTAGAACGGCTTGTCCAGACAGGACCTCCGTGTATCCATTCTTCACTGCCATTCTCGCGCCTACGGCGACAACCCAACCCCATTAACGGTCCGGTTACCATGGCGACTGTCACTAAAACCCCACCAGGCCAACGGGGCAGGGGTCAGAGGACAACAGAGGGCAGCCGCCCAACACACATGGCTTCCCTGGGTCCCAGTCAGGGGGAGGAGCCAATGTGCAGATAGAGACGTAACGTCGAAATGACACGAGTCTGTGGGAAAACGCGACGTCTATTGTGTTTTTATTTATTTTCCGATAGAGATATAGAAGATCTAAACTGGGCTTGTCCACGTTTCTCTTCTATGTATGACAGTTCTGTATGGTGCAGGTGAATGTTGCTATCGCAGTTCCAGTGTTTGCTGCATACTTGAATAAATGTTAATCCCCATGCTGCTATGATGCCCGTATTTCCCCAAGGGGATCAATAAAGGAATATCTTATCTTATCTTATACAAACTGTGTCAAATCTCCAAAAATGGCCGAAATGGTGTGAACATAAATATCAACGCATGGGCTCTGATCTTGTCCAGAAGCACAGCACAGTTCATAACACAATGGAGAAAATGTTCAGCCATAAACAAAAGTTGGACCACTAAGGGCTATAGGTCTGCAACTTGAACTGCACGGAGCAAAGAAAATAGACGTTTGTTGATGAGAACGTCTCCGACGGGGCGTTAATAATTCATTGCAGAAAAACCATCTTCAGGTTCATCAATAGTGTGAAACACCAATTCCTACGAACCCCATCATCAGTCTGCCTATGAGGGAGTTTGTGTGTGCATCTGTGTGTGTGTGTGCATCTGTGTGTGTGTGTGTGTGTGTGTGTGTGTGTGTGTGTGTGTGTGTGTGTGTGTGTGTGTGTGTGTGTGCATCTGTGTGTGTGTGTGCATCTGTGTGTGTGTGTGTGTGTGTGTGTGTGTGTGTGTGCATCTGTGTGTGTGTGTGTGTGTGTGTGTGTGTGTGTGTGTGTGTGTGTGTGCGCGTGTGTGTGTGTGTGTGTGTGTGTGTGTGTGTGTGTGTGTGTGTGTGTGTGTGTGTGTGTGTGTGTCTGTCTGTGTATGTGTGTGCATGCATGTGTGTGTGTGTGTCACTGTGTGTGTGTGTGTGTGTGCGTGCGTGCGTGCGTGCGTGCGTGCGTGCGTGCGTGCGTGCGTGCGTGCGTGGGGTTGCATGTGTGGCAGTTCCAAACAGCACAACATTGATTAGCAACCTGCCTGAGTCCTATATCCTTTTCCTTTTGAGACCATGATCAATGCCGTCCCGGTCTGGAGACAATACACACCACATTCATCTTCCATGCAGCCACCTGCCAGCCTTTCCACTGGAGCCACTTTTAATCACATCCCATGGGCATCGCAAGTCTACACTCAGTGAAAGTGGCCAGGATATGAGACCAGAGGCATTAGGTCACAGGACGGTAATTCAGGGCTATTTGCCACTGTTACCACTGGCTTGATCTGCTGCTTGGGTGGTGGTGTTGTTGTTGTTGTTGGGAAGTGGTCAGTTCCATGTAACATGAACTGAACATCAGAGTCTCAGAACATCCTGTATATGTATGTATGTATGTATGTATGTATGTATGTATGTATGTATGTATGTATGTATGTATGTATGTATGTATGTATGTATGTATAAATGGTAAATAGTAAATGGTTGCATTTATAGGGGCAACAGTGGCTCATGTATGTACAGTATGTATGTACGGTATGTATATATGTATATACTATGTACATGTATCTAAATATATTGTATAGGACTTGCATATCAGAAGGGGCAATGCATCGAGGACAAGCCTGTTTCACTGAAATCCTGTTGCTAGGGAACAGTTCGGACCCAATTAAATGTATTTCCTGACTGTTGTTGCGTTAGCAAACATTGCAACAGGAAATAAACTTAAGTCTGTCCAGATTAAATTGTCTATATCCAGTTCTGTTCAAAACTTTAGGAGCGTTTAGTAGTTTTCTTTTTCAGGAGATAAACTGCAGGACCAGAAGGAGGCTTGTGCTCCAGCTTGTAGAGTCTAATGGTTAGACGCAGCAGGGCAGCGCCACCTAGTGGGAGGATGTTATAAGACGCTATAGAATAGAGATAGCCAATAAATGGAGAGGATGGAAGAAGGGGGGGGGGACATAGAATTATATCAGCAGGAGAACACATCATTGGACCAATCAGCAGCCTGGCCACTTCTCATTGGCTCACGTGAAGCTGTCAATCAAATCCTCCAACTGCCTTTTTCTACTACCTTCTCAGTGCAGTTTAGGAGGTCTTGGGGTAAAGATCATCTCCCTGGAACCCAAAATATATATATATATTTTTAACAATTGTTGTGATTATAGTAAACCAATTGTTGTTGTTGTTGTTGTTGATGATGATGATGATGATGATGATGATGGTGATGATATAATAATAATAATAATAATAATAATAATAATAATAATAATAATAATAATAATAATAATAATAATAATAATAATAATAATAATAATAATAATAATAATAATAATAATAATAATAATAATAATAAAATATAATATGTAATTATGTAATGAGCATACTGCAATACTGGAACAATGGCTGCTATATGATTGCATTCATGCTGATTGCATTGTTTTGTTTTTCAAGTGCACTGCTGCCCTGTGATGAATCTCTGTCAATGTAGGTCAATTGCATCCAATTTAGGTTTGCTAAATAAATTGTCAATCTTTATTGTGATATATATTAGTGTGAATAATCCCGCAGTTTTCACTTTTCATGCCCGTTCACTTGAGACAACCTTGTTCTCTGTCCACCCAGACAGACAGTGTTGTGGCCGCGCGCGGGACAGACAGGCGGACTGCTCTGTGATTGGTCAGCGACGCGCGCGTCCCGTGTTGTCTCCTCCCGGTTTTCCTGGCGTCGTGACCTCTTCCCTTGGCAACCACTTCCTCCGAGCATCTACGGCCATCTTTAATTTTAACTCATTCATGAAAAGTTCTTTTCCTAACGTAAACAACACGCCGATTGTTACATTTGCGTACAGGCGAAGGTCGAAGGCGCTCCACGCGCACAGTTTCTAACGACACGCTCCCAAAGACAACAGTACAACACAGTGTCGGCTAAAGGCGAAGTACACCAAATCGTAGGTGCATAATATTATATAGTAAAGCATTTCTGATCATGCATTTCTGATTCGTAAATCTGTTTCGACTATTGTTCTCGGATGTTACCGAGAAGATGTTAGAGTTTTTGATCAGCAGACCGTAATTCCTTTCGAGAGAAACGGCAGGTGCTGAAACAATTAGAAATTGAATGCATTGTGTATCATCACTGTGTACAGTATGAAGGAAGGACGCAACATAACGCTCTGTTGTTTCCTTATCAATACGAGGGGATGAAAGTGTAATTTTACATGTGGTGGATGATCAGGAATGAAGTAGAATACTTTGTATCATCTTAGATCATCTATCCATAATGCTAATGAATGGCCCGATCATGTCATATAAGCCAAAAAAATGGGGGACCCTGATGTAAACAAGACAAACGTCTTCCTCTGGTCTGCATCCCCTTAACAATTGTGTGTATTGAGCCGTACTGTATTGTACCCATTCTGCAATCTGTTAAATAAAGTTTTCATTCATTCATCCATTCTCTGCTCAACCACAGAGAGGCTTCAGCTAATCCAAAACTCTGCAGCCCGACTGCTAACTAGAACCAAAAGGAGAGAGCACATTAGTCCAGTCTTAGCCGCTTTACACTGGCTTCCTGTAACATTTAGAATTGACTTTAAGGTCCTTCTCCTTACATACAAAGCTCTAAATGGACAGGGACCTAGCTACATCGCCAACACTCTAATAAATTACACACCAGCAAGAACACTGCGATCATCAGCTGCTGGACTACTAGAGGCTCCCAGAAGCAGTCAAAAGAGGATCGGTAATGCAGCCTTTATCAACTATGCCCCAAAACTATGGAACAAACTACCCCAAAACATCAGGGAAGCCAACTCGCTAGACATCTTTAAAACATCTCTTTGCTCAGGCATTTCACCGATAGATATCTGCTACCACCTAGTGGCAAGAGGAAACATCAGGGATATCCTGACACAACTTGTATTTACCTGCACTATTCTTACCCTGCCTACTCTTATACACTGCCTATCAAATTCATGTGTCGGTTATTGCACTTTTTACTTCTTACTGATGACTATTTTTAAACTGAATCATTTTAAACTATTCTTATTATTTGCTAGATCCAAATGTGAAACACTGTGATTATTTGTTCATGAATTACAGGAGTATTACTGAATAGAGAGCCTATTAGGATGCTAGATCCTAATGTGAAACACTGTGATTTGCCATATCTTGCTATGCTTGCTCATGCCTGTATTTTTTATGTCCGTTCTATTTTATAATTTGACTATTTTTTTAAACTGAATCATTTTAAACTATTTTTACTATTTGTGTTACTGAAAACTGTAAGCGGAGAGCCTATTGGGATGCTAGATCCTAATGTGAAACACTGTGATTCTACCTGTCTATCTGATTCTACCTGTCTATCTTTTTATGCTCGCTTATGCCTGTATTTTTTACTGTTGTGAAGCACTTTGAACTGCAACCTCTGTATGAAAAGTGCTATACAAATAACGTTTTTATTATTATTATTATTATTATTATTATTATTATTTGCAGGTTAAAATGAGGAAGAAACAAACGGTCAGACAGAGGAAGACAGAGGAGACAGAGGAGACGACGACGACTGAGACTGGGACGGAGACCACGACGGCGACCACAGTTGTCCAGGAATTTGTGGTGGAGAGAATAATCCGCCGAAGAGTCTCAGACGGAAGAGTGGAATATTTTCTCCAATGGAAAGGCTTCACTGAGTAAGAAGATTATATATTAGAAATATTATTTCAACACAATACATTATTATTACATTGAGTGAAATCACTTGTTTGTCTTTGAATGTCTAAATAGCAAAGTCTCTTCACTGTGAGAATAATTATAATAATCATATTAATTATTTGATATATATTTTTTAGTGCTGACAATACATGGGAGCCAGAGGATAATTTAGATTGCCCAGAGCTCATTGAAGAGTTTGTCAAAAACATCCACCTGAATGAGGAAGACGAGAGCCTTCTGTCAACAGAGCCGCATCTCATCCCTAAAGAGGAGTCGCTGGAGCAGGAGACGGAAATTGTGAGTGTCTCTCTGAATGCGCCAAGAGGAGAAATGTGACCATTTCCATGTTATTCACTCAACTTGTGCTCCTAAAGCTGAGTGATGGGAATAATGGTGTTGTTTTGTCCATTGTGTATGTCTTACAGTAGCTATAGTTTTAATATCTGCCACTAGGAAACTGTTAGTGGTCAGACATTCCTAATAGTTCTTGAGTTCTGCAACCGTTAGTTTGTTTAATATGTGCCTCTCTGTCCCTAAAGCTTTACTCAGTAAGACACTAAACGACAACAACAAACACTATAAGCTAAAATAGACTGAGAGGAGTGTGTTGTATCATAAAGTGGTTACATTTCAGTTAATATATTACGTTTACACACTGTAATTCTTATTCAACCATATTTTACCCAGATAATTGTTGCCCTGCTACACACTCATACAGTTACATACATTCCCACCAGGGGGCGCTTCTCTCCTACTGTTGACCACTGATTTCTTTTGGTGAGTTAAAGGGGCACTTCATCAAAATACAATGCGGATTTTCTTTTTACATAATCTCACACACATCCAAAAACTAAACCTTTTTGCACACATTGATTTAGTTTGACAGTTATTGAGAGTAAATTTGTTTGAATATGGCCACCAGTGATACATTGAATCCTTGTGTTGTGTTAATTACAGCACCATGAAATTATGTAGATGAAAAAATAGCGATACCATTTAAGTAATGTAGCTGACGCTTTTATCCAAAGCGACTTACAAGTTCTGTACACCAAGTCAGCAGGAAGGGTACAACTCTAGCAGCTAAGGGTCAGTGATATTGTTCGTCAAACAGTGTTGAACTTTGAGTGCTACAGTCTTGAGTGCATAGTAGTATAGACATACTAGCACAGTAGGTAGTGATATAGGCAAGGTAGATTCATTAGTAGCAGAGTGCATACTAGTAAAAGACAGTACGAAGGTTAGTAGTTTTATTTTTTTATCATTTCATTGAGCTGTAATGAACACAACACAAGGATTCAATGTCCCCGATAACATTGCTGGTGGCCATATCCAAACTACTTTACTCTCAATAACTGTCAAACTAAATGAATGTGTGCAAAACTGTTTAACGTTAGAGTTTTTGGATGCGTGTGAGATTATGTGCAAAATAAATCATTGTTTTTTGGTGAAGTGTCCTGTTAATTATGAGAACCTCAGTATTAGTATGGGACGCTAAACAAGACACCACCTATCTCCAGCCAGTTACCAGACACCACCTATCTCCAGCCAGTTACCACTACAGACACCACCTATCTCCAGCCAGTTACCAGACACCACCTATCTCCAGCCAGTTACCAGACACCACCTATCTCCAGCCAGTTACCAGACACCACCTATCTCCAGCTAGTTACCAGACACCACCTATCTCCAGCCAGTTACCAGACACCACCTATCTCCAGCCAGTTACCACTACAGACACCACCTATCTCCAGCCAGTTACCAGACACCACCTATCTCCAGCTAGTTACCAGACACCACCTATCTCCAGCCAGTTACCACTACAGACACCACCTATCTCCAGCCAGTTACCAGACACCACCTATCTCCAGCTAGTTACCAGACACCACCTATCTCCAGCCAGTTACCAGACACCACCTATCTCCAGCTAATTACCAGACACCACCTATCTCCAGCCAGTTACCAGACACCACCTATCTCCAGCCAGTTACCAGACACCACCTATCTCCAGCTAGTTACCAGACACCACCTATCTCCAGCCAGTTACCAGACACCACCTATCTCCAGCCAGTTACCACTACAGACACCACCTATCTCCAGCCAGTTACCACTACAGACACCACCTATCTCCAGCCAGTTACCAGACACCACCTATCTCCAGCCAGTTACCACTACAGACACCACCTATCCCCAGCCAGTTACCACTACAGACACCACCTATCTCCAGCCAGTTACCACTACAGACACCACCTATCTCCAGCCAGTTACCACTACAGACACCACCTATCTCCAGCCAGTTACCACTACAGACACCACCTATCTCCAGCCAGTTACCACTACAGACACCACCTATCTCCAGCTAGTTACCAGACACCACACCGATTACGAAATCCTCCTTGCAGCATGTTGAAGTGTCCTTGAGCAAGACACTTAACCCCTAACTGCTCCCGGCAAGCAGGTTGGCATCTCGCTGTCGGTGTGTGAATGTGTGAATGAGAGGCATAAGTTGTAGAGCGCTTTGGATATAAGCACTATATAAATGCAGTCCATTTATAAGGAAAATTATGAAAATACCATGATATTACCATTGATACCCTGGTTTAAATTGTATTATAGTAACTATACCATGGTATTATTTAAGTGCAAAAGTTGTACCATGGTGATAAATGAGTTTTACTACGGCAGTACCATGTTAAAACTGTTTATAATATGGCCGGTACCATGGTGAAACTGAAATGATTATCAAACTACCATGTATGATTCTGTGAGGGTTCTCTAGCTTCCAGGAATAGATGGATAGGCCTGTGACGAGGAGATCAATATATATCCTCATCTTTCTGTAGGCCTACATGCCTGTACATAATAATTTTACATATCTGTACATATCCCTTACCTACTCTTTCTAGTTACACTGCCGGCCAGTATGACTACTACCATATTGTCTTTATACTTGTATCACTGTACATATTAATACTATAAATACAAACAGATTAATGTACAATACTGTACATACATCTGATTAGCACTATACTCATTAGTACTAACTTATATATTTTGTACCCAGTTTAATCACCTGTACATTGTATATTACTATTGCACTTTACTGTTACATTTGCACTCTGGTTGGATGCCACACTTCTTTTCGTTGTACTGTACTTGTGCTGTATGATGACAATACATTTTATATCCAATCTAATCTAATAAAGGAATGTCTTATTTTTGTCTTGTCGCTGATGTTTTCCAATCTCTGACTGCTGTGCTGTGGTTAATATATATATATTTTTTGTGTGTGTTGTTGTTCTCGTTGTCTGTTTACAGTCCCAGCAGCCGCCCTACAGTGAGCAGAGACAAAGTGACCTCCAGGAGCCACACGATGACCAGCCAGAGATCCCGACCAACCACAGTGATCGTCCCGAACCCGAGTGCATCATCGGCTCCACAGACAGACAGGGAGAACTCATGTTCCTGGTTAAATGGTAACTCATCTGTCACCTTCCTCTTTATCTTTTTCTATCCCCGCTGACCTACAGATTAAAACGGTAGACTGGTTCATGTTATGGTGAATAGAAGAAGTTGGTGCAATGGCTCAAAATAAAATAAATAAAAGAGTGGAGATATATTTTAAGAATTGACATGTCGTGGCCTCTGACCTGTAGAAGTTCACTCTTGCAAAAAGAAAGCACATGATTTTTTTTTGTAAGGCCAATCAGTATTATGTGATCATGAACAACTCTCCTCCAAAACTGGAAACCAAAAAAAAATAAAGAAAACGATATTCTAATCTTGTCATAACAGCGTACAGTCTGGAGTTGCTTGACTGACGGTGAATGAGAGGGTGACTATGTGCAGTGAAATGTTGAGCTTTTAACACTTTGAATGCCATCCAAGAGTTTTCTCGTGTTTACCCCCAGCGGGTTGAATGCCCACTCACGAGAATATTCGTTTTATTCGTTTTTTTTGTATTATTAGCGATCTGAAATCATATTGCATCAAGCGAGTCTACCGTTGGAGATCCAGTCACCCCAGGCGCTCAGATGTGAAAAAAGCGCCCCCCTATCGTCTCCCAGATGGTAAATCACCCTTTTGGATTGGACTCAATGAAAATGAATGGGGGAAAAAAAACCGCACTCCACATTTTACTTCTCACTCATGTAACCGGGGTCTACCAGCTTCACTCTGGAGCCTCGGGGAATATGTGTTTTACTGTATACACGATGGATCAATCAAATGAGCGATTTTTTCGAATGGCGATCGGGAATTAGAATAAACCATTTGGATACCATCTGATCTCAGGTAAGGAATCTATGTTTTCAGTATTGGGATAATCAGACTCGTTTTCACAGATATAAGCTTTTATGTGATTGTGTGTTATCGCTGTTTGACTGTGCGCGCCGTCAGGAAATAGGAGACTTGATTTTCGGCTCGCCGCAAGAGCGTGCGTGCGTACACATTATACTATCGATAATCTAGCGTTTATTTGAAAACGATTCATGACATGGCCGAACAATGACAACGTTCTAGAATATTCCAGTAAAAGGCGATTATCATGGAATGTGTTGTTTTTTCCATGAAATCAAGTGATTTTCAAAATGGAAATGAAGCGATAAAAAAACAATCTGCCATGACAATGTTGACTGGAAAATGAGTCTTTGATAAGCGACGGGCAGATTAGACACATAGCCATAATTTAAAACATAGATTAGGCGATATTAACGTTAACATTGGAGTGGATGTGGGCATTCAAGGAAATTACACTTGGGCAGTGAAAGTGTTATAAGTGTTCTTCATTGTCATCTTTTCCATCTTTTTCAAATTCATACGTCGGACCGGAATTGTGTCGTCGACACCGGGCAGTAATCATCACGCCTCTTTCCGGGGGGAAACAACTTGGTGGGAATAAACGAGGAGGAGGCGGCAGGGTTTTTTCTTCCACGATCTAGAACTTTAGGACAATATAAACAGACGTAGATCATGCAAAAGACTATCAGGTTCCAGAAATTGTGATTACCTCATAGTGTTACGCCACACAGGGATTCACAAGCATGGGTATCCTGTTGGCTCGCCACGCTAGGGCGTACAGTATGCCATGAAATCGCAACGTCGTCCCCTTCTCTCCTCCCCTGATTTCCTATCACTATCCTATCAAATAAAGCAGAAATGGCATAATAAGAAATTCATAAGCGTAATATTAAATGTCCAGGTAGGGAAAACCCCAGCTGCTAAATGGGGGGATGCCCATGGAGGAAGATGTGGCCTGAACACTGGGGATGCACCCAATGGGAAATTCTTGGCCGAAACCGATACCGAAAATAGGAACCAGTTGGCCGAAAACCGAATGCCGAAAGGCCGAAAATGATTCATAGAATAGAATTTTTTTTTTTACCAATGTTGTTCAGCTACCCGATTGTGGAAAAATATATGATTATGGCAAAACTTAACTTAAATAATAAATAATCACTATTATGGGTCTTTTTGTATCACAAACAGTACTGTATTTGCAAATCTGGTATGTCATAAATGTATAGATGTAGCAGTACTGTCTATCTGTATGTCATATATGTCCTGATGAATTGAAAATGGGGGACCCTGATGTAAACAAGATGAAAGTCTTTCTCTGGTCTGCATCCCCTTAACAATTGTGCGTATTGAGCTGTACTGTACCCATTCTGCAATCTGTTAATAAAGTGTTCAATCAATCAATCAGAGAGAGAGAGAGAGAGAGAGAGAGGTAGATAGATAGATAGAGAGAGAGAAGACATGTGGACATCTGTGCTCTACTGAGCGCTAGGGATGGGAATTGATAAGATTTTATCGGTACGATTCCATTATCGATTCTGCTTATCAATTCGATTCCTTGTCGATTCACTTATCGATTCCTGCTACATTTATAATTTCAATAAAATAATTGGAAATGCAACAGAACTAAGCTGGTTAGAATAACAACATGCAACTTGACATTTCTGATTGTCATTTATTGTTGAGCCCCCACCAAAATGGTCGCAATTTCAAGCCCTTACAAATGTAGTGACTGCTCTGTGACACTCGTTCACCTTTTCCTGAGTCAGTTTACCCCGCTGTGCTAGCGTGAAAGGATTTTCCTGAGGTGCGTGAGAACCACTAGCTGCAGCCTCAGTCTATTGTGATCATCTAAAATGGATGAAATGGGAGAATATTTATACAGTGAAAGCATTCGTTTTCATTTAGGTTTTCCTAGTCAAGGAATCAAATAGTCTGCTATGGCTGCATGTGTGGTGCTGACATTATTGTTTTAAAATGCGCAACTGTCGGAAAAACATGGCATCGATAAGAGGAATCGATAGTCACGGAGGCATGCGATTCCAGAAATCGGACAATTAGGAACCGGTTCTCGATTCCCATCCCTACTGAGCGCACCTTTCTAGTCCCCAGATGAATGTGCTCTCTTGACTTTGGCACAGTAGACGCGCGACGTGTATGCTCGAGAATGATAATAATAATAATAATGCTCTTCAGATTATATTATCAACGACAGACAGCGTCAATGTGAGAAACACAACCCCCCCCCCTCTCGCTCTGAAGAATATGCATATTAGATCACTCAGTGATTAACCACGACGGGCATATAGTAAATAAGGATATAAAGCATGTTAAAGACGCATTTATTGGACACGTTGCGCGCGGAGTTTACATAGAAACAGCGCGACTCGGGCGGTCAGGTGGCGTAACGGAGATTGCGTTCGTCACCAACCCCGGAGCGGCTGGATTCGCCTGTTCGAATCCAGCTCACAGCTCCGGGGTTGTCACCAGCTTGGCTGGCCGTTCACACTAATACAATTGGCAGTATTAGAGGGTGGGAGAAGCTGGCGGGTGGGTCCGGGTCGTTGTAAACAGCGACTCCTACAGTTCGGTCGGGGCGCCTGCTAAGCGCGGATAGGACCTGAGTGGGATAGTGTGATCCTTCCACACGCTACGCCCTCTCAGTGAGAATCCGCGCTGCCAGGTGAAAAGAAGCGGTTGATTGGCTAGACGTGTGTCGGAGGAAGCACGTGATAGCCTCCACTCTCCCAGACCGACTGTGGGGGGTAAGTGCGCAGCGACCAGGAAGGGGATTGGGAATTGGCATAACGACTAACATTGGGATGGGAGAAAATCTGAGGAAAAAGGAGGGGGGAAAAGATCAATAAAAAAAATAAAACAGCACGACTCCCCCGAGTCCCAAGAGGAGTTATCACAGGCTGCAGAACGCAGGACTGAAGAGCTCACGTTGAGCATGTAATGACTGAAGCCGCGTTTTGATGACATCATCACAACAACACGTGTTAGGTTACAGGTTGTTTCTGTTTCGGTGATATATTTTCGGTGAAAAAACTCTTTCGGCCGAAAGCCGAAAGGGCATTTTTGGCCATTTTCGGCTGAAAACTTTCGGTGGCCAAAATTTCGGTGCATCCCTACTGAACACGGATCTTTTCACAATATCGGAAACACTCTTTGACCAGTGTTGGAAAGTAATTGCGTAACCTGAACCACTAACAAAACGGATGTTTAAAAATATATGTTGTTTTTTGCTGACAAACCTTTACACAGATCAGATACAATGGCGATCTACAGGTACAGAGTTTGTATTTGCCCCCAACAGTATAGGCTTGGCCGAAAGTAGAGCTAAAGTACCTGGATGAACCAGTCTGATGTATTCTCAGATGAACCAGTCTTGATGTATTCTCAGATGAACCAGTCTGATGTATTCTCAGATGAACCAGTCTGATGGGGCGACAGTGGCTCAGGAGGTAGAGCAGTCGTCTGGCAATCCGGAGGTTCCCGGTTCGATTCCCGCTCCTCCCGGGCAGCGTGTCGAGGTGTCCTTGAGCAAGACACTTAACCCCTAATTGCTCCTGATGAGCAGGTTGGCACCTTACATGGTTGCCTCCGCCGTTGGTGTGTGAATGTGTGAGTGAATGGGTAAAATGTGAGTAACAAATTGTAAAGCGCTTTGGATAAAAGCGCTATATAAAAAAGCAGCCATTTACCATATATTCTTAGATGAACCAACCAGTCTTGATGTATTCTTAGATGAACCAACCAGTCTGATGTATTCTCAGATGAACCAGTCTGATGTATTCTCAGATGAACCAGTCTGATGTATTCTCAGATGAACCAGTCTGATGTATTCTCAAATGAACCAACCAGTCTGATGTATTCTCAGATGAACCAGTCTGATGTATTCTCAGATGAACCAGTCTGATGTATTCTCAGATGAACCAGTCTGATGTATTCTCAGATGAACCAGTCTGATGTATTCTCAGATGAACCAGTCTGATGTATTCTCAGATGAACCAGTCTGATGTATTCTCAGATGAACCAGTCTGATGTATTCTCAGATGAACCAGTCTGGTGTATTCTCAAATGAACCAACCAGTCTGATGTAATCCCAAATGAACCAGTCTGATGTAATCGCAGTGCAGCTGTTCATCAGTGTCACACCACAGTGTACTAGGAGGCAGACGAATGATAAGGGACAGTAGTGAATGTCTAGTAATCCAGTCTGAGCTGTTTTAGGGAATAGGAAATAACATGTATATATATATATTATATATAATGTAAATATTAGGTTTGTATTTCCCTTTGCTATGTGAAGTACTGTACAGATATGATTTATTTGATATGGCAAGTGAAAAAGGTCCTCACAGACATTAACATGTGTATTGAGAGTAATCGCGATGCAATGTGTAACGATATTGGCATCTTTTTTAATAACTGACATAATTTAATCCTCCAAGCCCATCGCACAGTGTGACACCCACCCCCCACCCCCCCCCCCCTCTCAGAAACGAGGAGCGCGTGCTGACATTGAAAGTACGCCTCGGCAGCTTTACTTAGGAGACCTGACACACGAGGGAATACAAGGGGGGGACAAATATTTAATAAAGATAATGTTGATAGCGGCCAGAAAAGCAATAACAAGACTGTGGTACAAAGAAGACCCACCGACAATAGCACAATGGGTAGGAATAGTGGAGGAGATACAGGATATGGAGAGGATAACACACATGCTGAGGTTACAGGAAGAGAAATTTGGAGAAAGATGGGGAAAGTGGGAGGATTACAAGGGGAACGAAAACGACATCATAGAGCAGGGGTGGCCAACCCGCGGCTCGCGAGCCGCATGCGGCTCTTTGCCCGTCAATGTGCGGCTCTTCCATCCATAAAAAAAAAAAAAAATCTTTTTCTTTTTTCTTTTTTTTTTATGTCACTCATTCCATAAGGACGTAGAATAAACATTTACAATTTTTTTTTAAATGGTCCATTTGCATGTTCTTGGTATCTGAATCTAGGGACATATATGGATCAGTGTCCGAAATAGTGTGTCTGTTACTAGGCTTGAGTAAATTGTAATGAACCAAAGGAGAATATCAATTCTATTTAATTTTTTTTTTTATCTTTGACTGTAAATAACACCATGCTAAAATTTACCAGACCTGAAAAATCTAAGCAAATGAATAAAGGGAAGATGATTAAACAGAAGGTTTTGTAGATACAGTACTGAATTCTGCCATCTTTTTTATAATGTAAATTTCTCCACCATTTTTCATCATATTGCAACACCATTTTGCAAGACGTTCACAGAAAGGTAGAGAAACTAACTGCGTTCTGTTTTATGGCAATAACGTTCAGGTTTGTGGGAGATAATCCCAAAAAATAAGAGAAATTAAAAAGTAAATCCAGAAGCCAGATGATTGACAGGGGCTGGTGTGAGCTGGGTAGGGTAGTTTTTCTAAATTTGAAAGCCCTGAGTCTCTTCCTTCAAAAGACTACACTCACTTTTGGCTGTGCCACTTCCTCCTGTCAATATGCGCCGGTTTCCGACTCAATGCCCTGAGATTTCTATAATCTTATATTTCACTAATAACAGTTAAAATAATTGGTAAACAAACGTAATGCTGAAAATATACACTTTTACTGTATATCTCGGGCTTAAGAGGTTAACCCTGTGAGGCCCAAATTAAAAAGAAATTAGCAACTTCAGAGGCCAGAGGGTGGGACATATAAACACATTTACTATCAAATAGCCTTGTGAGGCTGAACAACAGGACCAATTGACTATACATGTGCTTAAAGGGGAACTATGTTATAAATGGCTTTTTTCAGTGTTTACCATTGTTTCTTAGCTATGTGGACTTATATTAATAGGATATATGTCTCTAATTCTCATATTGGCGAATTCTTCCAATTCTCCTCTCACAATATTCACCCTCACTGAACTGAGTCATCTGAAAATGTGCATATCTGTGATGTCAGAGATTTCTCAGCTGCATAATAATGTGGCAGTTGATGTGGCAGTTGGCACCAGGCCACACAGTGGTTGGAGCCCAGCCTCAAAACAGCTTAAGATCTTGAGGTAGAAAAATGCGGTTTTTAGTACTTGATTCGAAATACAAAACAATGCATTTTTTTTTGAAAAAAACCTAGGTGTTCCATAGACTCACAGGAATTGTGTAAAAGTGCCCAAATAGTGAAAGAAATAGTAAAATAGTTCCCCTTTAACATTTTTTAAATAAACATTATTTTTTTAAATGGCTAAAAGTGATTTTGTAATTTTGCAACCGTGGGTCTCACAGGGTACTTTTAACCCTGTGAGGCCCAAATAAAAAAGACATTAGCAACTTCAGAGGCCAGAGGGTGAGACCTATAAACACATGAAGGGTGCCGTGACTGAAAAAAAAGGTTGAGAAACGCTGGTATATGGTGTGGCTCTTTGTGGTACCACAGTCATTTTTGTGGCTCTTAGTCTCTGACTGGTTGGCCACCCCTGTCACAGAGGAAGAACCAAATGCATCACAAGAGGGCGAAGGGTAAAGGAGGAAAGAGGTTCAAGGAGGGTCTCTGAGCCCATGTCACACACTTTTGACTTAGTTAGCATTTTCTGATTTTTTTTTTATTTTTTTTTTGGGGTATTACAATTGTATTATATTTTTTGTACTTTATTATTTATGTCTGTTTAACAATGTTGTATTATGGGTTCCATTTTTGTGTAAGTGTTGTTTGTCTATAAATGTTAATAAAAATTTAAGTTTAAAAAAAAAAAAAAAAAAAAGTACGCCTCGGCACCGGAGTGTGAATAAATAAAACGACAATATCAAACCAGGCGACCGCCGCCGTCGTCCTCACGCATCCCCTCCACTGTGTGTGTGTGTGTCTCTTCACGCATCCCCTCCACTGTGTGTGTGTGTGTCTTTTCACGCATCCCCTCCACTGTGTGTGTGTGTGTCTCTTCACGCATCCCCTCCACTGTGTGTGTGTGTGTCTCTTCACGCATCCCCTCCACTGTGTGTGTGTGTGTCTCTTCACGCATCCCCTCCACTGTGTGTGTGTGTGTCTCTTCACGCATCCCCTCCACTGTGTGTGTGTGTGTCTCTTCACGCATCCCCTCCACTGTGTGTGTGTGTGTCTCTTCACGCATCCCCTCCACTGTGTGTGTGTGTGTCTCTTCACGCATCCCCTCCACTGTGTGTGTGTGTGTCTCTTCACGCATCCCCTCCGCTGTGTGTGTGTGTGTCTCTTCACGCATCCCCTCCACTGTGTGTGTGTGTGTCTCTTCACGCATCCCCTCCGCTGTGTGTGTGTGTGTCTCTTCACGCATCCCCTCCGCTGTGTGTGTGTGTGTCTCTTCACGCATCCCCTCCGCTGTGTGTGTGTGTGTCTCTTCACGCATCCCCTCCACTGTGTGTGTGTGTGTCTCTTCACGCATCCCCTCCACTGTGTGTGTGTGTGTCTCTTCACGCATCCCCTCCACTGTGTGTGTGTGTCTCTTCACGCATCCCCTCCACTGTGTGTGTGTGTGTCTCTTCACGCATCCCCTCCACTGTGTGTGTGTGTGTCTCTTCACGCATCCCCTCCGCTGTGTGTGTGTGTGTCTCTTCACGCATCCCCTCCACTGTGTGTGTGTGTGTCTCTTCACGCATCCCCTCCGCTGTGTGTGTGTGTGTCTCTTCACGCATCCCCTCCGCTGTGTGTGTGTGTGTCTCTTCACGCATCCCCTCCGCTGTGTGTGTGTGTGTCTCTTCACGCATCCCCTCCACTGTGTGTGTGTGTGTCTCTTCACGCATCCCCTCCACTGTGTGTGTGTGTGTCTCTTCACGCATCCCCTCCACTGTGTGTGTGTGTCTCTTCACGCATCCCCTCCACTGTGTGTGTGTGTGTCTCTTCACGCATCCCCTCCACTGTGTGTGTGTGTGTGTCTCTTCACGCATCCCCTCCACTGTGTGTGTGTGTGTCTCTTCACGCATCCCCTCCACTGTGTGTGTGTGTGTCTCTTCACGCATCCCCTCCACTGTGTGTGTGTGTGTCTCTTCACGCATCCCCTCCGCTGTGTGTGTGTGTGTCTCTTCACGCATCCCCTCCGCTGTGTGTGTGTGTGTCTCTTCACGCATCCCCTCCGCTGTGTGTGTGTGTGTCTCTTCACGCATCCCCTCCACTGTGTGTGTGTGTGTCTCTTCACGCATCCCCTCCACTGTGTGTGTGTGTGTCTCTTCACGCATCCCCTCCACTGTGTGTGTGTGTGTCTCTTCACGCATCCCCTCCGCTGTGTGTGTGTGTGTCTCTTCACGCATCCCCTCCGCTGTGTGTGTGTGTGTCTCTTCACGCATCCCCTCCGCTGTGTGTGTGTGTGTCTCTTCACGCATCCCCTCCGCTGTGTGTGTGTGTGTCTCTTCACGCATCCCCTCCACTGTGTGTGTGTGTGTCTCTTCACGCATCCCCTCCACTGTGTGTGTGTGTGTCTCTTCACGCATCCCCTCCACTGTGTGTGTGTGTGTCTCTTCACGCATCCCCTCCGCTGTGTGTGTGTGTGTCTCTTCACGCATCCCCTCCGCTGTGTGTGTGTGTGTCTCTTCACGCATCCCCTCCGCTGTGTGTGTGTGTGTCTCTTCACGCATCCCCTCCACTGTGTGTGTGTGTGTCTCTTCACGCATCCCCTCCACTGTGTGTGTGTGTGTCTCTTCACGCATCCCCTCCACTGTGTGTGTGTGTGTCTCTTCACGCATCCCCTCCACTGTGTGTGTGTGTGTCTCTTCACGCATCCCCTCCGCTGTGTGTGTGTGTCTCTTCACGCATCCCCTCCACTGTGTGTGTGTGTGTCTCTTCACGCATCCCCTCCACTGTGTGTGTGTGTGTCTCTTCACGCATCCCCTCCGCTGTGTGTGTGTGTCTCTTCACGCATCCCCTCCACTGTGTGTGTGTGTGTCTCTTCACGCATCCCCTCCACTGTGTGTGTGTGTGTCTCTTCACGCATCCCCTCCACTGTGTGTGTGTGTGTCTCTTCACGCATCCCCTCCACTGTGTGTGTGTGTGTCTCTTCACGCATCCCCTCCACTGTGTGTGTGTGTGTCTCTTCACGCATCCCCTCCACTGTGTGTGTGTGTGTCTCTTCACGCATCCCCTCCACTGTGTGTGTGTGTGTCTCTTCACGCATCCCCTCCGCTGTGTGTGTGTGTGTCTCTTCACGCATCCCCTCCACTGTGTGTGTGTGTGTCTCTTCACGCATCCCCTCCGCTGTGTGTGTGTGTGTCTCTTCACGCATCCCCTCCGCTGTGTGTGTGTGTGTCTCTTCACGCATCCCCTCCGCTGTGTGTGTGTGTGTCTCTTCACGCATCCCCTCCACTGTGTGTGTGTGTGTCTCTTCACGCATCCCCTCCACTGTGTGTGTGTGTGTCTCTTCACGCATCCCCTCCACTGTGTGTGTGTGTCTCTTCACGCATCCCCTCCACTGTGTGTGTGTGTGTCTCTTCACGCATCCCCTCCACTGTGTGTGTGTGTGTCTCTTCACGCATCCCCTCCGCTGTGTGTGTGTGTGTCTCTTCACGCATCCCCTCCACTGTGTGTGTGTGTGTCTCTTCACGCATCCCCTCCGCTGTGTGTGTGTGTGTCTCTTCACGCATCCCCTCCACTGTGTGTGTGTGTGTCTCTTCACGCATCCCCTCCACTGTGTGTGTGTGTGTCTCTTCACGCATCCCCTCCACTGTGTGTGTGTGTGTCTCTTCACGCATCCCCTCCACTGTGTGTGTGTGTGTCTCTTCACGCATCCCCTCCACTGTGTGTGTGTGTGTCTCTTCACGCATCCCCTCCGCTGTGTGTGTGTGTGTCTCTTCACGCATCCCCTCCACTGTGTGTGTGTGTGTCTCTTCACGCATCCCCTCCGCTGTGTGTGTGTGTGTCTCTTCACGCATCCCCTCCGCTGTGTGTGTGTGTGTCTCTTCACGCATCCCCTCCGCTGTGTGTGTGTGTGTCTCTTCACGCATCCCCTCCACTGTGTGTGTGTGTGTCTCTTCACGCATCCCCTCCACTGTGTGTGTGTGTGTCTCTTCACGCATCCCCTCCACTGTGTGTGTGTGTCTCTTCACGCATCCCCTCCACTGTGTGTGTGTGTGTCTCTTCACGCATCCCCTCCACTGTGTGTGTGTGTGTCTCTTCACGCATCCCCTCCGCTGTGTGTGTGTGTGTCTCTTCACGCATCCCCTCCACTGTGTGTGTGTGTGTCTCTTCACGCATCCCCTCCGCTGTGTGTGTGTGTGTCTCTTCACGCATCCCCTCCGCTGTGTGTGTGTGTGTCTCTTCACGCATCCCCTCCGCTGTGTGTGTGTGTGTCTCTTCACGCATCCCCTCCACTGTGTGTGTGTGTGTCTCTTCACGCATCCCCTCCACTGTGTGTGTGTGTGTCTCTTCACGCATCCCCTCCACTGTGTGTGTGTGTCTCTTCACGCATCCCCTCCACTGTGTGTGTGTGTGTCTCTTCACGCATCCCCTCCACTGTGTGTGTGTGTGTCTCTTCACGCATCCCCTCCACTGTGTGTGTGTGTGTCTCTTCACGCATCCCCTCCACTGTGTGTGTGTGTGTCTCTTCACGCATCCCCTCCACTGTGTGTGTGTGTGTCTCTTCACGCATCCCCTCCGCTGTGTGTGTGTGTGTCTCTTCACGCATCCCCTCCACTGTGTGTGTGTGTGTCTCTTCACGCATCCCCTCCACTGTGTGTGTGTGTGTCTCTTCACGCATCCCCTCCACTGTGTGTGTGTGTGTCTCTTCACGCATCCCCTCCGCTGTGTGTGTGTGTGTCTCTTCACGCATCCCCTCCGCTGTGTGTGTGTGTGTCTCTTCACGCATCCCCTCCGCTGTGTGTGTGTGTGTCTCTTCACGCATCCCCTCCGCTGTGTGTGTGTGTGTCTCTTCACGCATCCCCTCCACTGTGTGTGTGTGTGTCTCTTCACGCATCCCCTCCACTGTGTGTGTGTGTGTCTCTTCACGCATCCCCTCCACTGTGTGTGTGTGTGTCTCTTCACGCATCCCCTCCGCTGTGTGTGTGTGTGTCTCTTCACGCATCCCCTCCGCTGTGTGTGTGTGTGTCTCTTCACGCATCCCCTCCGCTGTGTGTGTGTGTGTCTCTTCACGCATCCCCTCCACTGTGTGTGTGTGTGTCTCTTCACGCATCCCCTCCACTGTGTGTGTGTGTGTCTCTTCACGCATCCCCTCCGCTGTGTGTGTGTGTGTCTCTTCACGCATCCCCTCCGCTGTGTGTGTGTGTGTCTCTTCACGCATCCCCTCCGCTGTGTGTGTGTGTGTCTCTTCACGCATCCCCTCCGCTGTGTGTGTGTGTCTCTTCACGCATCCCCTCCACTGTGTGTGTGTGTGTCTCTTCACGCATCCCCTCCGCTGTGTGTGTGTGTCTCTTCACGCATCCCCTCCGCTGTGTGTGTGTGTCTCTTCACGCATCCCCTCCACTGTGTGTGTGTGTGTCTCTTCACGCATCCCCTCCACTGTGTGTGTGTGTCTCTTCACGCATCCCCTCCACTGTGTGTGTGTGTGTCTCTTCACGCATCCCCTCCGCTGTGTGTGTGTGTGTCTCTTCACGCATCCCCTCCGCTGTGTGTGTGTGTGTCTCTTCACGCATCCCCTCCGCTGTGTGTGTGTGTCTCTTCACGCATCCCCTCCGCTGTGTGTGTGTGTGTCTCTTCACGCATCCCCTCCGCTGTGTGTGTGTGTGTCTCTTCACGCATCCCCTCCGCTGTGTGTGTGTGTCTCTTCACGCATCCCCTCCGCTGTGTGTGTGTGTGTCTCTTCACGCATCCCCTCCGCTGTGTGTGTGTGTGTCTCTTCACGCATCCCCTCCGCTGTGTGTGTGTGTGTCTCTTCACGCATCCCCTCCGCTGTGTGTGTGTGTCTCTTCACGCATCCCCTCCGCTGTGTGTGTGTGTGTCTCTTCACGCATCCCCTCCGCTGTGTGTGTGTGTGTCTCTTCACGCATCCCCTCCGCTGTGTGTGTGTGTCTCCTCACGCATCCCCTCCACTGTGTGTGTGTGTCTCTTCACGCATCCCCTCCACTGTGTGTGTGTGTCTCTTCACGCATCCCCTCCACTGTGTGTGTGTGTGTCTCCTCACGCATCCCCTCCACTGTGTGTGTGTGTCTCTTCACGCATCCCCTCCACTGTGTGTGTGTGTGTCTCTTCACGCATCCCCTCCGCTGTGTGTGTGTGTCTCTTCACGCATCCCCTCCGCTGTGTGTGTGTGTGTCTCTTCACGCATCCCCTCCGCTGTGTGTGTGTGTCTCTTCACGCATCCCCTCCGCTGTGTGTGTGTGTCTCCTCACGCATCCCCTCCACTGTGTGTGTGTGTCTCTTCACGCATCCCCTCCACTGTGTGTGTGTGTCTCTTCACGCATCCCCTCCACTGTGTGTGTGTGTGTGTGTCTCCTCACGCATCCCCTCCACTGTGTGTGTGTGTCTCCTCACGCATCCCCTCCACTGTGTGTGTGTGTCTCCTCACGCATCCCCTCCACTGTGTGTGTGTGTGTCTCTTCACGCATCCCCTCCACTGTGTGTGTGTGTCTCCTCACGCATCCCCTCCACTGTGTGTGTGTGTCTCCTCACGCATCCCCTCCACTGTGTGTGTGTGTCTCTTCACGCATCCCCTCCACTGTGTGTGTGTGTCTCTTCACGCATCCCCTCCACTGTGTGTGTGTGTCTCCTCACGCATCCCCTCCACTGTGTGTGTGTGTCTCCTCACGCATCCCCTCCACTGTGTGTGTGTGTGTCTCCTCACGCATCCCCTCCACTGTGTGTGTGTGTCTCTTCACGCATCCCCTCCGCTGTGTGTGTGTGTCTCTTCACGCATCCCCTCCGCTGTGTGTGTGTGTCTCTTCACGCATCCCGTCCGCTGTGTGTGTGTCTCTCTTCACGCATCCCCTCCGCTGTGTGTGTGTGTGTCTCTTCACGCATCCCCTCCACTGTGTGTGTGTGTGTCTCTTCACGCATCCCCTCCGCTGTGTGTGTGTGTGTCTCTTCACGCATCCCCTCCGCTGTGTGTGTGTGTGTCTCTTCACGCATCCCCTCCGCTGTGTGTGTGTCTCTTCACGCATCCCCTCCGCTGTGTGTGTGTGTGTCTCTTCACGCATCCCCTCCACTGTGTGTGTGTGTGTCTCTTCACGCATCCCCTCCGCTGTGTGTGTGTCTCTTCACGCATCCCCTCCGCTGTGTGTGTGTGTGTCTCTTCACGCATCCCCTCCGCTGTGTGTGTGTGTGTCTCTTCACGCATCCCCTCCACTGTGTGTGTGTGTCTCTTCACGCATCCCCTCCACTGTGTGTGTGTGTGTCTCTTCACGCATCCCCTCCGCTGTGTGTGTGTGTCTCTTCACGCATCCCCTCCACTGTGTGTGTGTGTCTCTTCACGCATCCCCTCCACTGTGTGTGTGTGTGTCTCTTCACGCATCCCCTCCGCTGTGTGTGTGTGTCTCTTCACGCATCCCCTCCACTGTGTGTGTGTGTGTCTCTTCACGCATCCCCTCCGCTGTGTGTGTGTGTCTCTTCACGCATCCCCTCCACTGTGTGTGTGTGTGTCTCTTCACGCATCCCCTCCGCTGTGTGTGTGTGTGTCTCTTCACGCATCCCCTCCGCTGTGTGTGTGTGTCTCTTCACGCATCCCCTCCACTGTGTGTGTGTGTGTCTCTTCACGCATCCCCTCCGCTGTGTGTGTGTGTCTCTTCACGCATCCCCTCCACTGTGTGTGTGTGTGTCTCTTCACGCATCCCCTCCGCTGTGTGTGTGTGTCTCTTCACGCATCCCCTCCACTGTGTGTGTGTGTGTCTCTTCACGCATCCCCTCCGCTGTGTGTGTGTGTCTCTTCACGCATCCCCTCCGCTGTGTGTGTGTGTCTCTTCACGCATCCCCTCCACTGTGTGTGTGTGTGTCTCTTCACGCATCCCCTCCACTGTGTGTGTGTGTGTCTCTTCACGCATCCCCTCCGCTGTGTGTGTGTGTGTCTCTTCACGCATCCCCTCCACTGTGTGTGTGTGTCTCTTCACGCATCCCCTCCACTGTGTGTGTGTGTCTCTTCACGCATCCCCTCCACTGTGTGTGTGTGTCTCTTCACGCATCCCCTCCACTGTGTGTGTGTGTCTCTTCACGCATCCCCTCCACTGTGTGTGTGTGTGTCTCTTCACGCATCCCGTCCGCTGTGTGTGTGTGTCTCTTCACGCATCCCCTCCACTGTGTGTGTGTGTGTCTCTTCACGCATCCCCTCCACTGTGTGTGTGTGTGTCTCTTCACGCATCCCCTCCACTGTGTGTGTGTGTGTCTCTTCACGCATCCCCTCCGCTGTGTGTGTGTGTCTCTTCACGCATCCCCTCCACTGTGTGTGTGTGTGTCTCTTCACGCATCCCCTCCGCTGTGTGTGTGTGTGTCTCTTCACGCATCCCCTCCACTGTGTGTGTGTGTGTCTCTTCACGCATCCCCTCCGCTGTGTGTGTGTGTGTCTCTTCACGCATCCCCTCCACTGTGTGTGTGTGTGTCTCTTCACGCATCCCCTCCACTGTGTGTGTGTGTGTCTCTTCACGCATCCCCTCCGCTGTGTGTGTGTGTCTCTTCACGCATCCCCTCCACTGTGTGTGTGTGTGTCTCTTCACACATCCCCTCCACTGTGTGTGTGTGTGTCTTTTCACGCATCCCCTCCACTGTGTGTGTGTGTGTCTCTTCACGCATCCCCTCCACTGTGTGTGTGTGTGTCTCTTCACGCATCCCCTCCGCTGTGTGTGTGTGTGTCTCTTCACGCATCCCCTCCACTGTGTGTGTGTGTGTCTCTTCACGCATCCCCTCCGCTGTGTGTGTGTGTGTCTCTTCACGCATCCCCTCCGCTGTGTGTGTGTGTGTCTCTTCACGCATCCCCTCCACTGTGTGTGTGTGTGTCTCTTCACGCATCCCCTCCACTGTGTGTGTGTGTGTCTCTTCACGCATCCCCTCCACTGTGTGTGTGTCTCTTCACGCATCCCCTCCACTGTGTGTGTGTGTGTCTCTTCACGCATCCCCTCCACTGTGTGTGTGTCTCTTCACGCATCCCCTCCACTGTGTGTGTGTGTGTCTCTTCACGCAGGAGGAACTCCGACGACGTGTCACTGCTGTCAGCCCGCGAGGCCAGCGCTCGGTGTCCCCAGGTGGTCGTGGACTTCTATGAGAAGAAGCTGACCTGGCACTGCGGGGACGAGGAGCAGTGAGCTGTGTGTGACTGAGTGTGTATATGGGCGTGTGTGCGTGCAGGGAAGAGTGAGCGTGTGTGTGTGTGTTGTGTACAGGAGCGTGGAGGTGAATTTAACAAACGGCTTTGTTCAGCTCCGAGGCTTGGGTTTACCCTCCGTTGAGTGCCCCTCCCTTCAGCGTGACATTCGAGGCACAACTGTGTGAAATTACATCATGCGTATTAATTGCGTCGATTTACACATTCTGGCGAGGTGTGAGAGGAACCCCAGCGGGTGTGTTTTTAAACGTCCTCTCTCACCTCGTGGTGGTGCTCAGTGAGGTCATTGTGCCTTTAAGAGGGAGGGGGGGGGGGGGTGGGGGTTAATGGGAGACCTGAACTAATCTTTGTGTCGACTAAGAGCACTTGGATAAAAGTTCACACAACTAACCTGTAGCGCGGCGTCATTCTGGCGTCCCATCTAGTAGCAGACACACAACCACTGTGGACGTGTCCCGTGTCTCATTAGCTCCAGTTTAGAGTCCTACTCAGCTGGGAGGATCTTCCTCTGAGAGTCCTTTATGTTCTGTGTGCTGTATGGTTTATAATATATTCCTATACTTTGTGAGTTAATAGAATAACTGCTGTCAGTAACAAACAAAACGTACACCCATCTCCCCATTTGGTTACAGCTGATGATTGTAGCTGTGTTTTTATTTTATTTGTATATATATATATGTGTGTGTGTGTGTGTGTGTGTGTGTGTGTGTGTGTGTGTGTGTGTGTTTGTTTGGACAAACCTGGCTTCTACTATGGAGTTGTGTTACTGTATATAATCCTTCTGGTTTTGTTGTAGATTATTTGAATATATCGGCAACAAGCCACGTTTGCATTCAGCTGCTCATTACCAAATTGTTGCACTCCATTTGAGTCTTTGTGAGCAATAACAAGAAAAGTCTTGTTTTTGCCTTTTTTTTTTATAATTGTTTGGTCAGTTACCTTTTCCAAAGCACGGCCATGGCAAAATTATTCAAAAGAGATTTACATTTTTAGAAAATGTACTTTCTGTGCACCTAGCTAACTAGCTCGTTAAATGTAGCACTTTGGACATGAGACGTCCCAGGTATTCAGGGCATTGTCTTCCGGTAGTTATTCAGGCCTGTTTATGAAAGCTGAAATGTAATGAATTATGAATAGCTGGCACTGTACTGGCTGGACGTGTCTCCCAATGACTGTTTGTGGAACAAGCAGCCGAACCCTCTGCAAGCCTTAGTGCTCAATTCTGATTTATTGCTCAGATCTGCTTTTTTTTGTTGTTTGGCTGTTCACATTATCTTTTTAAATGTGGCCAAGATCAGATTCCAGCGTGAACCGGTCACACTCCTGAACTGACCCGCATGCGCAAATGAACAATAAAGAAGATGGACATAAAAAAAGATTGTGACAAATGTCAATAGAGTGACGTAAAAGTCGCATGACTGTTCAGACTGAGGTCACATTGCAAAAGATCAGACCTGTATCTGATTTTCGGAAACACATATGAAAGTGGTCCAAATCGGAATTGAAAATATCAGATTCCACGTGATTTGTGTCGTTCACACTGTCATGAAAGAATCAGATCTGAGTCGTTATGAGCAAAAATAGATCTGATTTGGGCCACTGTTGCCTGCAGTGTGAAAGTAGCCTTAGAGCTCTCACCCATACCTGCTACTGAATTACTGTACCTGTTGACCATGGATCTGTGAAGTCTCTGTAAATAAAGGAAGCATTCTTTAACCCTTTATGTCTTGGTGCTTTTTTGATATCTCACATATTGCATCATTAGACACAAGAATGTCATTAGTATTGTATATAGTATAAAGTATAATTTGACGATACCCATTACCCAGTATGACTATCTTACTAGTGTGGTTAGAGGTATTGGTTAGTATTGCCTATAATGTGAAGATACCCAGTATGACAGTATCTTACTAGTGTGGTTAGAGGTATTTGTTAGTATTTAGTAACAGTAGTTTATTAACTGTACCAGGCGTACAGTAATAAAATTAGCAATCAACCAATCAATCAATTCAATAGGCCATGCTCACTTAAAACAGCGCAGCACCCAGCTCTCTCTCAGTCTGACTCTCCTCCGCCGTTGCAGACAGGAGTGTGTGTGTGTGTGTATGTGTGTGTGTGGGGGGGTGTGCCAGACAGTGTGAGAGAGTGAGCTCTGCAGTCAGGGCAAGGAAGAACAATTTTAAAAAAAAATGCAAATAATCAATCAATCCGCGATTTTTCTTTTGTTCCACAATGACTCATGACTCATAGATTACACAATCCAACATTGTGTAAGAGACTAAGACATTCGCCGTGACAGAATCGGTTTTAATTTAGTCGTTATGACGCTATCAACATATCCATTTGTAAAGATTATTGTCCGCCATCTTGTTTTTTTTTTAAAGTCGCACGCGGAGTGATAGTGATTCGGTTGTGGGCGGGTCCTGGGACCAAGAACGTGGAATTGTGACAGATACATACGTGTAAATTAACTGTTTCAGCCAATCAGAATCGAGAAATTTGCATGCCGTTGTATAAAATGTGACGATACCCAGTATGACAGTATCTTACTAGTGTGGTTAGAGGTATTGGTTAGTATTGCCTATAATGTGACGATACCCAGTATGACAGTATCTTACTAGTGTGGTAGAGGTATTGGTTAGTATTGCCTATAATGTGACGATACCCAGTATGACAGTATCTTACTAGTGTGGTAGAGGTATTGGTTAGTATTGCCTATAATGTGACGATACCCAGTATGACTGTATCTTACTAGTGTGGTAGAGGTCATTAGTTACTACAGCCTATAATGTGACGATACAGTATTGACCGTTTCTCACCGGTGTGCTTGTGATTCTACATGTGCAACACGTGCCGCGTGTGAATGAATAGAGCAATAGACACATGTTTATGTTTATTAAAGGAATGTTCAGTAGCCATTTTGATAACATCAAAGGTTCATAAGGTACAGGTAAACATAACAGTTAAAATATGACCTACATACAGCGATGAGCAGGACATTCCGTCGTAAATTCACGTTTATATCAGATGTTTGATGAGGCAGCAGCTTGGGTGAAGAGTCTGTCAGCCCTATGGCTTTGTTTTGATACCTTTGCTCTTAGTACAGACAATAAAACTCAGGTGAATAAAACCACAACACGATCCCTGGATTGACGGATTCAAACCTTTGGTGTCAGAAGTTGGAAGATAATGGAATTTATTGATAACATGGTGAACCAGGTACGTTTGAAGTCTTGACTTCTATAGTGTCATTTGTGAGCAGGGATGTACATGTCAGCCTATCCACTTTCTTATCTGGTGAATGGAGTTTACAATATTTTTTTTAACCTAGTAAGTACGTACGTTTTATTTCTATAGCACATTTAAAACAACTGTAGTTACACCAAAGTGCTGTACATATGAATGGCACTATAATAAAACATGGTAAAAGAAAAAGCAATACAAATATAACGAGTAAGATTAAAAAAAAAATATATATATATATAGAGAGAGAAAAATACACAACATCAAACAGGGTAGGTGTGAGATTAGACTATCCAGGCAAAAAAAAAAAACAGTTTAAAAGCTAAAAAGCCTGGGTAAACTGGTAGGTTTTAGTACAAATCTTAATGATTGAAAGTAATACTGTAGTAGTAGTATATATTACAGTAAGAAGTGTATTGATGCAAGCTACATGAAAACCTGCGAAAGCACTTATCCATAGTTACATACAAAGTGTCATAACCAGATCTTACCATAGAAAATGTTTAAATCTTATTTCTATGTTATTACACAGTAATTACCCTACGCTAATATGAAGCGCTACCTTATAATGACAATAATAATAAAGAAATAAAAAGCTGAATAATAAGTACTACATTCAGAGGGCTTAAAATCATGAACCGAAAGAACACCTTAAAAAAAGAGACTACTTCTGTTTTCAAGGACGCATGGTTTTTCCCACCGTCATTTCACTTCCTGTAACTTACAATAAAAACATCCAGTTTTTTTTTGCATCAGGCAGTGCATTCTTGTCCGTTCAATAGCGTGTTGCACAGTATCTCTCCTCCCCTCCGAATGCAGCAGAACATCAGTGTCTGGGTGAGGGATCCACGGATACAGAAGAATGACTTTTGGCATGCCCACATGGACTATGAGATCTGTTTACAAGTGAGTATGCCTATACGATAGTTAGTGGTTTTCATCTTTGGATAAATGTGTGTGTATAAATGAATGAACCTCAGTACATTTGCAATTTAACTGATAGATACACAAAATGTATTTATTTATGTTAATTTAATTGTGTTGGTGTTTTAATTTCTGCAAAATAAGTATGTACATTTTGTTTGGTTTGGTAAACATTGCACTATGAACAGTCTACCAGTGTACTGTCGTGTGTAGGGGCAGGTACAATAAGAGTTTTCTTCTTCCTGTTCCTTTCGGCCATGGAATTTAGTGGATCATATTAAGTGAACTATATGTACTGAAGACACTGTTGGACTGTAACAATTCCATGTACGAATAAATAAAAATGATGATGATGATGATGATGATGATACGGAAAAGGTGTGTCCCCTAAATCTATCACTTCTTTCCTCCCTCAGACCAACACTGTGTACTTCACCAGGAAGGTGTCTTGCGTGAGGAGAAGATACAGTGAGTTTGTGTGGCTCCGGCAGACTCTACTAGGAAACTCCATGATCATGTAAGTCCTTTTCACTGATTATGTGGCCATTTAGATTAGATTAGACTCAAATGTATTGTCATTATGCAGCACAAGTACAGTGCAACGAAAAGAGGTTTGGCTTCCAACCAGAGTGCAAATGTAACAGTAAAGTGCAATAGTGATAAACAATGTACAGGTGATTAAACTGGGTATAAAATATATAAATTAGTACTACTGAGTAGTAGTGCTAATCAAATGTATGCATGTACAGAGTTGTAGTATTAATATGTACAGTGATACAGGTATAATTGGTAATAATAAGTCATACTGGCTGACAGCAGAACTAGTAAAAGTAGGTAAGGGATATGTACAGATATACAGATTCAGATTGCTTTATTGTTGCATCTTTGTCATATTTCACTCGACCGGCATGTCAATAAAATACACAATAGAACAATACAATTCACAAAAACACAAGCATAATTAATGATGTATGAAAAAGGTGACAGTGCTGAGAGTGGTTAATATAAAAAAAAAAGGTGCAACAGTAGAATAAAATCAACGTAAAGTACTTAAAATACGAAATACATAAATATATATCAAATCTGAATGACTAAGTAGTGTTCATGAGTCTGATGGCTTGAGGAAAGTACGAGTCCTTGAGCCTGCTGGACCTGGCTCTGAGGCTGCGGTAACGCCTCCCGGAAGGCAGCAGTTCAGATCAAGCTGTTGTTGGGATGGCTGGGGTCTTTTATGATCTTTCGGGCCTTGCCGATGCACCGGCTGTCCTGTATGCAGGGGAGCTCACAGCCGCAGATTCTCTGAGCTATCTTAATATAGATAGATATAGTATCTACAGATATGTAAAGTGTGCAGGTATGTACAGACAGATGTGGATAGATACGGTAAGAATAAATATATATACAGTATGTATATATACGGTGTATATATACAGCATTATTGTACATGATTTATTGTATATACAGAATTATACAGCATTATTAGCATCAACACTATTAGTATCCAATGGAGGGTGGATTGAGAGCACTTTCTCTGGTTAAAAAAAAAAAGTTTAGACTCATCTGTCCCGCTCCAGTGCCTGTGATTTTGAGGGTTATGGTTGTTCCCCCGGCAGGACCCAGTTACCAGAGCTGCCTCCCAAGAACCCCTTCTTCAGTCTGAACAACGCCCGGCAGATCAGCCAGAGGATGCAGGGCCTGCAGAGGTTCCTGGAGCAGTGAGTATAGGCTTCTCGGTCGTCACACCAGGCAATAAAACCCCTGACCTTTCACACAGTGTGGCACGTGAGATAAGAGGAAAACCCACCGACACACAAAACAGGGCGAAGCTATTGATCCCGATTCCCGACTCTGCAAATTATCGATCCTAAAGCAAACAGACACACCAGGCAACGTGATGATTGTTCCGTGTGAACAGGGAGGAATTTCCCGGTTTATAACGTTTTACGGCAACGGATAACGACGATAAACCAGAAATCGGTAACCCTTTATTTTAGGGGGCATGAAGATTAAGTACTTAATGAGGACCATTATGTTAACGAAGTGTATGAGGACCAGTATTATTTAACCGACTGTTAACTTTTAGTGTTGGAGATGAGCAACATGAAGGAAATGGGGGGAAATGGAGGAGAGTCCAACGGACTAATGGTTAGTTAGTTATTCACCGATATGAATTTGGGGAGGATGTGCCTGCAGGCAAAGACGGCAGGTTTGAAACTCGAGTGACTGATGGTTAATCCACGGTTAGTTACCATATCATTGATCCCTCATTCCTCATCGCACCCCACGAAGTAACGTGTTTACAGACTTACTTTATCATCTCATCCCCTGCGATAAAAACGTTATAAACCGGGACACTTGACACTTCCTGTTCGTCACGTGTCCCAGTGACTGTTGTTTGTGTTCGGCCACTTCACAGCGGCATCCCAGATCGCAAGGTGACATTGGTTCAACGTTGAAGTGACGTTTTGTTTGAATTCATGTTGACAACCGATATCCTTTGTTCATGTTTGGGGGGGAAAGCAACATCGAATCAACATCGAGTCAATGTTGACGACTAAATTTCAGCTACATTTCAACATCGATTCAATGGTATTTACATTGATGCTTCAGCATTGATTGATTGGTTTGCTATCTTGGAGGGGGGAGGTGGGGGGGGGGTGCCATTAAAGCGAAGTGTTCCCACTCACTGTGTTTGTCCCTCGCCCTCCCCAGGATACTCCAGAGCCCCCTGCTGATGTCCGACAGCTGCCTACATCTCTTCCTGCAGTCCCGGCTCAGCGTGGCCAAGATGGAGGCCTGCGCCGCGGGGAGGAGCCACTACACCGTGGCCCAGGCCGTCCAGTGCGGCGGCCGCGCCCTGAAGCGCTTCCACTCCGAGGAGGACCTGCAGAAAGGCCTCAACACCTCCTGCGACTCGGACTCGGACAGGTAGGTCCACTTCAGATCACTGTCGGGGGGTTTCGACTGAATCCAGATGACGCGTTCGAATCGCAAGAGGGCGTAGGTTTGGTTTCAAGATTAGGGGGGGGGGGGGGGGGGGGGGGGTCTAGTGGTCCTCCCCGTGGAAACTTTGAGCATAAAACACTTAATTTCCTGCATTCTGGTGTACTTTAATGAGAGGCGCGTCTGCCAGGGTGAGATGGTACGGTTCTGTAGGGGTGTCTGAAATTGTAGATTTGATTGATTGATTGATTGATTGATTGATTGAAAACTTTATTAACAGATTGCAGAATGGGTACAGTACAGTACAGCTCAATACATACAATTGTTAAGGGGATGCAGACCAGAGAAAGACTTTCGTCTTGTTTACATCAGGGTCCCCCATTTTCAATTCATCATAACATATATGACATATATGACATACAGATAGACAGTACTGCTACATCTATACATTTATGACATACCAGATTTGCAAATACAGTACTGTTTGTGATACGAAAAGAGTCCAGAAAAGAGAGTATGTACATTTGACGTAGAAACTGTACATTGGAGGAGGTTGGGTAGGTGGGGGGGGGGGACTGTACATTGGAGGTGGGTGGGGGGGGGGGGGGTTGGGTAGGAGGGGTGGGTGGGGGACACTGTACAACTGTACAAGCAAAGCTGTACATTGGAATATTGACAAGACCATACTTGGTAATTTACTGTACATTGGAGGGTGTTGGGTTAGGACATTTACAGGGGCCAGTTTCGAATTGCAGTCTCCCTTAGGTGTTCTTTGAGAGTGTTTTTGAAAGTGGGTAGTGATTCACATTCCTTTACAGCTTTGGGTAGGGCGTTCCACATTGATGTGGCATAATTGCTAAATGTGTTTAGTCCCTTGTTTGAGCCAAATCTGGGTTTAACATGATTTGTGGAGCTCCCTCTGGTGTTGTAATCGTGGTATTCACTGACCTTTGGGAAGTATTTTGACATGTACATGGGCTTAATATATAGTTACGGGTAAGAAGGATATATAAATGTTTTGACCTCTTTTGGGGAGGGGGTTGTCTTTCATATTAGCTATATTTTTTTGAGGGGGACAAATTTACCTCTTCTCAATATTTAGGGGGACATGGCCCCTGTAAACCCCCCCTATAGCTACACCTATGCGTTCGATTATGCATTTCCAATGGTATTTTAGTTGGTTTAGAACAGAAGTTGTAAAACTCTTTGTAAGCAACATGGGAAAATACACGCTGAATATTATTATATCTGTCTGTCTATATACAGTATATATATATATATATATATATATATATATATATATATATATATATATATATATATATATATATATATATATATATATATATATATATATATATATATATATATATATATATATATATATATATATATATATACTATAGGTAAGTCCATTAACTAAATTAATATTCTCTCTCTCCCATGCTAGCTCGGCTGTCACAGATCCAGAGCCCAGCAGTAAAGGAACCACTGCCTCAATTAACATAATCAGACCTAACTAAGAAGAACCTCTCTCCCTGAGAATATCACTACCATAGCCTTTTACTGACATAAAGTGCTGTCGCCCTGTAAACTTAGACATGACTCATATTCTCAACGTCCTGTTCCTCTTCTCCATTTCTACAGAGAAGACCGCGACTTGTTACACTGTATGTATGATATTGCACTTTTCTTTGTGGTTCACAAATGGTCAAGTCTTTTTCTTTCATTTCCAGAGAGCTTTTCTAAGTGGATTATACCATTATTTAACTGTTTGTGTGTAAATAGCGATGACAAATGTAGCTTGCTGGAAACTTTCATAAATGAAGTGTAAATAAAGTGTGCCTTTTTCTTTTGCCATTTCCAAAACGTGTTGATTACTAGTAGCCTAACTGTAAAGGAGTGAATCCGTTTGTCCAGAAGATGGCAGTATTGTTGCATCCAACTATCTCTCTTATGCATGCGCTCTAGCTGGCATAATAATTAGCCACATTCACAATTGTATGAATTATGATTCATGGTCAGACGTAAAGGTGTGATATTTCCGAGGAGTACAAATAAAAAGGAGATGCCACCGGATGCAGTGACGAGCTCCCGCCTTTTGCCCACCGGTAAAAATTACTTCATTGTCTGCACCTTGACCTCATCATCCTATAACACTGTGTCTGAGGGACGTGTCACGCGGTGGCCAGTGTACAGTCAACGGTAGGACACGTGTAATAGGGTCTCTGTAGAGTTATCACGCTAGGGCTCCTGTCAGGCATGTGCCTGGTTGGGAGGTCCCGTGAGCTCCCCGTGGACCTGCTCCTGTCTGGTTGGGACGTCCTGTGGGATCCCCGTGGACCTGCTCCTGTCTGGTTGGGACGTCCTGTGGGATCCCCGTGGACCTGCTCCTGTCTGAGAGTACGACCAGGTAGACGGGTCGCGCTGCTCCCTGCTGTACAACATGCCAGCTGCACTGACAAGCTAGCTAGCTCGCTCGCTCTCTCTCTCTCTCTCCCTCCCTCCTTTCCCCTGCTCTTTTTTTCTCTCTCCGTCTTCGTTTGATGCATGTGTCCCTTTGCGTGCATATGCTAGCACGCATACAGTGTGTGTGTGTGTGTGTGTATACGCACAACACACGTGCATGATTTTCCCACAGTGAGCAGCACCATGCTTATGCAGAGGTAATGGCCACTAAGCAGAGTGATGGCGCGTTGACATATCTGCACAGCTAATTAGATTAGCCCGTCTCTCTAAAGGGACCGCGGTGTTCATTGTTAATTCAGTGCAGGGCGAGACAATGGGCTTGCGGTTAGGGTGACGGACAGGTGACGTCACCTTTTAGCCCCCGCTCTGCTCTTAGAAGCGGGAGGGCCTTGACGGTGGGAGAGCCCACGCGCCCAAATTGGGAGACGAAGGAGGTGGACGTGTCGTCTTCCTGTGCGATGGCTTGTTAAATTTGTGTGTGTGTGCATGTGTGCACATACTTATATGCATGTGTGTGTCCTCTTGTCAGTGAATGTGTGTGTGTGTGGAGCAGTATTACCCAGTAGTCACTGTACAACACGCAGGTAATGAAGCTGTCGGGGTGGCAGGCGAATGGTGCACCTTGGGATTCAAAGGGGGTTCATTCCTTACTGGTTTATGTCAGAACAGTCCAATACTACACCCACACAGAAACGCAACAATCCACTACAACAATCCACTACAACACCCACAGAAACACAACAATCCACTACAACACCCACACAGAAACGCAACAATCCACTACAACACCCACACAGAAACACAACAATCCACTACTACACCCACACAGAAACACAACAATCCACTACAACACCCACACAGAAACACAACAATCCACTACAACACCCACACAGAAACACAACAATCCACTACAACACCCACACAGAAACACAACAATCCACTACTACCACACAGCAAACGCAACAATCCACCACTGCACCCACACAGCAAACACAACAGTCCACTATTACACCCACACAGCAAATACAACAATCCACTATTACACCCACACAGCAAACACAACAATCCACTGCTACACCCATGCAGCAAACACAACAATCCACTATTACACCCACACAGCAAATACAACAATCCATTATTACACCCACACAGTAAACGCAACAATCCATTATTACACAGCAAACACAACAATCCACTATTACACCCACACAGCAAACACAACAATCCATTATTACACCCACACAGCAAACACAACAGTCCATATTACACCCACACAGCAAACACAACAGTCCATATTACACCCACACAGCAAACACAACAATCCACTATTACACCCACACAGCAAACACAACAATCCATTATTACACCCACACAACAAACACAACAGTCCATATTACACCCACACAGCAAACACAACAGTCCATATTACACCCACACAGCAAACACAACAGTCCATATTACACCCACACAACAAACACAACAGTCCACTACTACACCCACACAGCAAACGCAACAATCCACCACTGCACCCACAGCAAACGCAACAATCCACTATTACACCCACACAGAAACCCAACAATCCACTACTACACCCACACAGAAACACAACAATCCACTACTACACCCACACAGCAAACACAACAGTCCACTATTACACCCACACAGCAAATACAACAATCCACTATTACACCCACACAGCAAACACAACAATCCACTGCTACACCCATGCAGCAAACACAACAATCCACTATTACACCCACACAGCAAATATAACAATCCATTATTACACCCACACAGCAAACGCAACAATCCATTATTACACAGCAAACACAACAATCCACTATTACACCCACACAGCAAACACAACAATCCACTATTACACCCACACAGAAAACACAACAATCCATTATTACACCCACACAGCAAACACAACAGTCCATATTACACCCACACAGCAAACACAACTGTCCACTATTACACCCACACAACAAACACAACAATCCACTATTACACCCACACAGCAAACACAACAATCCATTATTACACCCACACAACAAACACAACA
>NC_140183.1:74872080-75084651 GCF_963971535.1 Notolepis coatsorum
AACCCCCTCCAATGTACAGTAAATGTCCTAACCCAGTAATACACAAGACCCTCTTCTTGGAACCAAGTAGGTGGCAGGATATTGTAGTGTGAACGATTGTGGGTCATGCGCATGCGTGCGCCATGCGTGCCAGCAGGTAGTAGAATTTCGCAGAACACCGTTTCAGATGATCCCCAAAAGGTAGAATGCAGGATCTGCCACTGACAGGAGCTTCACCATCACCCATGGAGGAGAGGGGGACGTCACATATAGTTGTTCAGAGGAGCGCCTCTTCAGCAAGTCTGGCCCGACTATTATTGAGAACTTTTTTTTTTATTATTGAGAATCAATCAGAGGGTCGGTTTGTTATAATAACAGAATACACGGGGAGTATCGCCGGGACACTGTCCAGAGGGAAGGGGGCAATAGAATCCCGAGGCTAATATCCCCAAAACCGGAGGTGAGTTTAATAAGATTAATAACAAAATGAGCTATATATAGCCTACCGTCTGCGTCGAATATGATATATAGGCATTTAAATAATAAATACATTTATTTAATTTTAATTAGCAATACAAAAAAATTAAATATTTTATTTTTTTATTTTTTTAATAAAAGCAAATGATTCAAGGAAAGGAATATTTCCCATGAAGTTTAAGAGCAGTCTTAAACTACCCCAAGTAGGTTACGGTAAAAGTAGGTTTGACTTTGGTGTCTTCTGAACTATGGGCATTGGTGACATGTGGCGACCTGTTGTTTCAATAACACATTTCACTTTCACTGCCACACTATACACATTATATATATTTTTTTTTCTAGGAGAGGGATTGTCTGTTATTGACTCATGTTCAAAGGATTTAAATTGTGTTGTACATGATGTTACATTAATTTCAGATATCCACATTGATGGGGATAGGAGGCAAGAGTGTCCGGGACTGCACCAATAAAATTATGGACGGGTATTATTATATTATACGATTATTCTACTGTCACCATGTATGCATATGCTCACTACATGTATTTATTGCTCCATCTCCACCCACTACAAACATGGGAACTCTCTAACCCCCCCCCCCCATCTCTCTGAGTGCTTGTCTCGTAGTGCTGACCAAGGTGGTGGATGTCTCGGGGTATGCTATATGCTTACACAATATAAAACGAATTGGCCATAATTTACTGTGCAAACTAAGGCTTACTGCTGTAACCTACTAATAAGACTAAGGATTTAAGTTCCGCAAAAAAAGGTTCCATACCGTTGCAATCGTTCGGTGCACAGCGCATACTGTACCAGAGGACCACATTGAGGCGGTACAGTACGGATACACGTACCGTTACACCCCTAATGCTTACCACTTGTATCTATTGCTATGTCCGGCTGTCCAGGAGTGATGGCGTCCCGTGCTGAAGACCGGGAGGATGCGACCCTCTCTGCTGTTTAACTTGTCCGTGTCCAGTTCTTTCGATTAGCCCCACCGTTCATTGTAAACAATGATGCATGTAATTATATTAACGTTACTGTGTTGTTGTAGCTATGTTAATAAATTCTGAATGGCATTAACGTTAGTTGGGTATGATAGCATTTGAATAGCATCAACGCTAGCTAGCTGGCTACAACGAATTCTCACAAACTGGTATCGTAAAATATCAACACCAGCCATGGGAATAACTTTAATCGTCAAGGTAAGAGGATTTGAAGGCGTATGCTATGGAAGTCCCCGGCGGCTCCACTTTGTTGAAATGTACATATAACTAGGGCTATAGGATAACCACCGGTTAATTCGCAATTTTATATTGGTTTGTCATGACAAACCAATTACATAATCCAACATATGTGTAAGAAACTAACATATTCCAGTTAACGGTATATTTTTTTAATGATTCGTTACGGCGAAATCAATACTTACATTTGTATAAATTACGTTAACTGAGGATAGTAGAGCAGAACTAGGCGAGGTGGCAGCTACGTGGCAATTGGCGCAGATAGAAACGTCAGTGGCCAATCAGATCGCAGAACCCGAACACGGAACTGCAAGTGTGTTGGTAAAAGACTACACACGCCCGGATCATATAAAATGTAACACACAGTGTGAAATAGCCACCTAGCAGGATTCGGCCGGCATTGCACTCTCGAGGTCTCAGAATGAGTTCCAATGGTAACACTGAGGTCCGTGAGAGTGTATAGGATATTAAAATAAAAATAAATAAAAAACTATCTAAAAACATATGTTTTTGGCGCTCAACGTTTGGCGAGCAAACACTTAATATTACGTGATTGGCGCTGAAAGTGTTAAGAGGTTAAAGGGATCTTCTATTTTATTTTAGTAGATAACTTTTAGCACGCCTACCCCAGTAAAGGTTAAGTACCACCAACATCAGCTGAATCAGGTCCACAAAGGTGTATTTCTTTATGTTTATGTATTAATAACAACACTGTGATGCAATAGAGTCAATATTCCTTTTCTTTCTCCTGTTCTGCAGGAGCAGATGGCTTCCTTCCTTTCCTGTGATCAAGACTAGTACTGCTAGTAGTACCTTCCTGCTGTCTTGTTGTACAAAACTTGTAAGTCGCTTTGGATAAAAGCTAAATGACAAAATGTAAATGTAAATGTAGTACTTTATTTACGTTTTCTGATGAGACCGTGTTGCAGACGCATGTGGCCTCTGTGTTAAGAACATTAGATTCAAACATTCTAAGAGATATAAAGACGACATCCATTACTCTATAACACCTAATTGTCTGATTGTATTCTGAACGGGTCTGTAATGCAATGAGCCATCGTTGGGTCATACCCTAGTTTTAGCTGGAGGTCCTACTGTCTCTTTTCTTTTGTCAATAAAGAGAGTCCGAAAAACAGGCTTCAACACTGATTATTATTATAGAGCATCAGGGCAGTTAATATTGGAGGTTGATGGTTCATGAACACATATGCTGTTAATAAATGGAAATATTTCAGCATATCCACCTTATATTTGCTCATATGTGACTCAGATCTGGGACAGTGTGAACAGCACAAATCACATGGAATCGGATCTTTTCAATTCTGATTTGGGCAACTTTCATATGTGGTCCTAAATCAGATACATAGATTTGTTTTAATTGGCTGACCTCCACTGCGTTCAACCAATAAATTAAACCATAAACTGTGACTTCCTGCATGTTTTTACGTCCATCATCGTTATTGTTCATTTGCGCATGCAGGTCAGTTTAGGAGCGTGACTGGTTCACACTGGAATCTGATATTGGTAGCCTTATAGTTATAGCGTCTGCTGAGTTATGTTATAATAATCAGTATTCTGTGTGTGCTGTATCGCTTAATGTAAAAGTTCTCAAGTATTTCATTCGACTGTGTGTGCGCTGTCCCTGAGTCGTGTAAATCGCATCTCTAGAGGATAAGCGCTCTGCCAGTTTGAGTCTCAAGGCTAGAAGCCTCTCTGAGTTCTCATAATAAAGTTGTCTGACCACATCTGTCCTTGTCTCTCGCTGTTCTGTGTGTGTGTGCGCGTGTGTGTGTGGTGACTGTGTGTGTATGTACATGCACACACACGTGTTTGCCCTCCAAATAAGACTGCTTTAATCCGTCTCCAGGCTCCAACACATGCTGTCGGTATTCTTTTTTTCTTTTTTATCCACTTTTTTCTCCTTATTTAAATTTTTTTTCTCCCATCCCAATTTTGCTGTTTCCAATTCTCCCCTCCCCTGTCTTGAACGTTGCTTGCATATGCCCCCCACTGGTCGGTTGTAGGGAGGATAGAAGCCTTGCATCACATGTCCCCTCCGGTATACACGAGGAGGCAGCCTGTCACATCTTTTCACCTGCCTGCGCGGAGTCTCATTGGCGAGGTGTAACGTGTGGGAGGCTCACACTACCCCCGCCATTTCCTGTCTCTGCTGGGCAGGCGTCCCCCAACCAACCTGCAGGAGTCGCTGTCCACAACGTCCAGATTACCACCCATCGACTTCCACCCGCTGACTCTGCCAATTGAGCCAGTATGACGGCCGGCCCAAGCCGGAGGCAACGCCGACAGCCGGATTCGAAACCAGTGTCTCTTGCGTTGGTGACGAGCGCAATGTCCGCTGCACCACCCAGCCGCCCTACATGCCGTCAGTTTTTTGTAATGGTAATTATTTGTCTCTACACTGTCCTGTGGTTTGAAGCATTTTAGACTCTTGGTTTTGGTTTAATGTGTCCAAGACTATTGACTCCCATGTAATGGTCTGCTTCTCTGCTCTACTGCCTCCGTCAGAGCCGCACCGGCTGCCGTGGCAAGTGGCAACACTGACACGTTTAAACCTCTCAGACCTCCCGGCAGATCGATCGCCTAAACAGCTCCCCGCTCCACCAAACGTCGCCTGGGCCACTAAGGGGGTGAGGCGTGGACCAGTAACGTCGCGGCACACGTCGCTTGACCGTTTGATAGGCACTTAGTTTCGTTGGCTCTCAATCAGAATAATTTAGAAAAGTATGCAAACTAGTATTCTGCTGATTTCACAGTTCTAACGCCAATATAATAAATGCCACACAGCTCCCGTTCGTGCTTACTCTGCTTATTGTCTGCCGCGTGCCGCGCTGGAAGTGGTGGAAGCAAGGTGAGAGAAGGGGAGAACGGCCCCACTGGGAAAAAGGGCCCATCTGCCTCGGGCCAAGTCAGCACTTCCCTCTCTGCCCCCGCGGCTCAAAAGACCTCCACACGTCACTCCCGTGTCACCGCTTGAGCCGCTCCTCCATTGTGTTATTAATCCAAGCGCCGGCGCGGACGATGTCAGGCGCCGAGAGTGGCGGTGTGAAATTCCAATCAGCGGGTTCTCTCCTTTGCCGAGCAAAAGGTTTGCACAGCGCCAGCAAGACAAACAAACCAAAATGAAAGCGTGGGGAGCGGATATGCTCCGGTGGAGGCAAATTACAGATAAATAAGAAACTGCTCATGCATTTTAAGAGCCACATTATACAGAAGCCATTAGTAGAGACAGGAGTATAGCGGCGCCACACACAATATATAAAATCTCTGGTCACTGCAGCTCTATGGGACCAGGAGGAGCTGATATCACAGACTGCAGCTTCATGGGACCAGGAGGAGCTGATATCACAGACTGCAGCTTCATGGGACCAGGAGGAGCTGATATCACAGACTGCAGCTTCATGGGACCAGGAGGAGCTGATATCACAGACTGCAGCTTCATGGGACCAGGAGGAGCTGATATCACAGACTGCAGCTTCATGGGACCAGGAGGAGCTGATATCACATTAGTACTATACTCAGTAGTACTCATTTATATATCTTATACCCAGTTTAATCACCTATACATTGTATATGTTACATTTGCACTCTGGTTGGATGCCAAACTTCTTTACTGTGCTGTATGACAATAAATTTGAATCTAATCTAATCTAATCTAATTTTATGAACAGACTGCATCTCTGTGGGACCAGGATGAGCAGATATCACAGACACTCAGCTAAGGAGCCTACTGATAGGTGGATGAAGGCTAGTGCTGCTCTGCCATGTAATGTTGTGCCACCAGAAGGAATCTGGCCAGAAATATACCCTGCTGGCCGAGCCCAGGGTGGTGATGACACAGAACACACAACCCCTTTATCAGCCAACATGCATACATACAGGAATGTGCCTTGGCCCATAGCTATGACATACCAACAATAAACGAGTAACACAGAACTGCTGACATAGCATGTGATGTGGAATAATTTGACGAGATATTCACGAGACAAGAGAGTCTTTGATTAAGGATAGAGTTTACTGACAGAATGACATGTTGCAACATGGAGAGACCTAGGTTAGAGCAATGGGCCCTGTAGCCTAGATCTCTGTAGAATGGCGAGTTAACAAAGTATGTATACAATAGACTGCAATTCGAAACTGGCCGCTACAAATGTCCTAACCCAGTTGTACAGTAAATGACCAAGTATGGCTTTGTCAGTATTCCAATGTACAGTGTTGCCCCCCCCCCCCCTACCCAACCCCCCCGCCCCCCCCCCCCCCCCCCGAAGTACAGTTCCCCCTCCCCACCCACCCAACCCCACCCCACCTATCCAACCTCCTCCAATGTACAGTTTCTACGTCAAATGTATATACACTCTCTTTTCTGGAGACTTTTTGTATCACAAACAGTACTGTATTTGCAAATCTGGTATGTCATAAATGTATAGATGTAGCAGTACTGTCTATCTGTATGTCGTGTGTGTCATATATGTTATGATGAATTGAAAATGGGGGACCCTGATGTAAACAAGACGAAAGTCTTTCTCTGGTCTGCATCCCCTTAACAATTGTATGTATTGAGCTGTACTGTACTGTACCCATTCTGCAATCTGTTAATAACGTTTTCAATCAATCAATCAATCAGAGTAGAGGAGCATTGGGATACATCATATGAATTATAGATATGATGTACAGAGAAATCTGGATAATGATGTATACTTATGAGAAGGCTGTGTGTGCATATGCATTGATTGACTGATTGATTGAAAACTACCGGTATTAACAGATTGCAGGATGGGTACAATACAGTACGGCTCAATACACACAATTGTTAACTCATTCGGTGCCAGCTATTAGACCCATCATAGCAAGACCACGCTTTAAAAGATAGGAGTGCATCACCTTGTTTGTAGAGCTATAACTATATTCTATATTATAGCTATGGTCTATGGATACAATAATATGGCCCATTTGACATCAACTATCTATCGTTCAATATGTGAAAAAGAATGAATTTTTCCATCCATACGTGGTGAATATAAGTATGGTTTTAGAACGGTCTGGGGTCATTCCCGAAATGCTGAGTTATAGCCCTATACGTCAATTCTACTATAGACGTTTCCGTTTCTTGCCTGTACATGCTATTATTCCGAAATCAAATCTATATCATATAGGTATTATGTTCCATCATGAATGCATGAAAGGGGGGGGGGGGTCGTTTCTGATTATTTGATTGGCAGTAACAGCATTTGTATTGAACACTAAAAATGCTTATCAGCATTGCAGGATCAAGCAAAGATTTACGTCAGATAGTCCTTACCTGTGATCGGGAGTGTTGACAGAATCTGGCTATAGGGTGACAATAATGTGGTCAAGAGGCATGGTTTCTATCTTTAGCCTTTGGCGTGGTTTATTCATTCACATGGTATGAGCAGCAGCACATGAGTTCTCCTCTCACTGAGAGGCTGGTGGAGAAAGAGGTAGAGGGGGAGGAGACATCTCTTTTTATACCCGCCACCTGGTGGTATTATGAGTGGCTCCGCCTAGAGCGCCCTCTATTGGAAACAGTTATATATGCAGTTAGACAGTTACTAGCAATCCTACATAGAACCTCTAACTTTAACACTCCCACTTAGGGTTGTTTTAGCACACTGGATAACTTCTCCGAAAACATTTTACAAAGAAAATAATACAATCCAAAACATCAAAAGAGTATGGCAGTCAATATTTACATGTTAAAGATGACCTTCTTCGGGGAGCTCCCATAGCTCACCGCATATCTCGGCGCTATTTCTGCGTCGGGGAAAACCGTGCTCGTCACGGATCTGGGGTACACAAGTTCGATTCCCGGACCCGCCGTATTTTCTCAGAGTGTCTTCCCCTGCTCTACATCCCATTTCAACCTGTCTCTGTCGGTCATGCTTGACCAGAAAAAGCGATAAACGCTAAAAAAGAAAGTTTAAAAAAGAAAAAAAAAAGATGACCTTCTTCAATTTCAATTTGGAACAGGTTTCCTCATAGTGTCTGCTACCATGTCGTCCGTTGGACAGTAAATCAGTGTCATTCTTTCTTCTCTGATGAGATGATATTTTATATCGACATGTTTACATCTATGTCGGCACACTGGGTTCCTAGCAATCACAATGGTTCCCTGGTTGCCCTCATAAACAACAGTCTTCATATATACATAGGTGTCCATCACTTCGAGCAGTTGTTCTAGATAAACACATTTTCATATATACATAGGTGTCCATCACTTCGAGCAGTTGTTCTAGATAAACACATTCCTGCATTGTCATAGCTAGAAACATACACTCGGCTTCATAGGTTGATAGTATCACTGTGGGCTTTAAGTCTAAACCCTCGCTGCCCTTTCTGAAACACAGCTGTTCGTCTGCTGTACCTTTGGGATAACGAAAAAAAAACATGTTTTTGACGTAGTTCAATGCTTCTCTGTGGGGTCAGCAAAATGCTGTGACAATTTTTACTCACTACAAAACATAGGTCAGGGCGAGCACAGGTTGTCAAACAACTGAGGCTACCCACAGCTTCTCTATACATCTCTTACATCAGTCAAAACATCTCAGGATCTTTTCCAAATAATTAAATCATTTAGAACATGGTAAGTCATCCACCTCTGTATTTAAACATAGGATCCATTTCTGTATTTAAACATGGAATCCACTCAGGTATTTAAACCTGGATTCTACTCCTCCCGTATTTAAACCTGGAGTATCCTCCTCCTGCATTTAAGCAGTGTAGCCACCCTCCTTCAGTATTTATCCATGGAGTACCCTCCTTCAGCATTTAAGCAATTAGCTACGAACCATACTTTGTATTTGTCGTGGCCTTCAATACCCTCCTGGATTGAATACACCCATTTCCCTCCCACTGTCTGTCTGCCCTCTGGTAACTTGGTTGAATACACCCATTTCCCTCCCACTGTCTGTCTGCCCTATGGTAACTTGGTTAGAGTAAAGGTGTGGTTGTCCTCTAGGGACCTCATCTCCTCATCCCTTGCTCTCTCCCATTTACTTGATTCGGGGGACACTATGGCCTCTTTAAAGGTCGGGGGTACCCCACTGACTACCCTGTAGCAGTAATCAACGGTGGTAAGTGTACTGTCATCCTCGTCACTCTCTTTCCGGGCATAGTCTGTCAGATACTTTGGCGGTTTGTGTTCCCTTGAGGGATACCTCCCACTGCTTGGGGCACTTGACATCACCCTCGGGTGCTCCTCATCATCGCCCTCTGGGGGTGGCTGACTGTCTGCCTGCAAGACCGTGCTAAGTACACTGGGCTGATGTGTCTCTGTTTCTACACACCTTACTCTGGAGTCCAGCTCTGGCTTCTCTGTCTGTGTCTCGCTCTCACATGTTGTCTTTGTGACAAACTTGACTAGCATGTGTTTCTGCACTATCCCTTTACCGGGATGATAAACTAGGAAAGCGGGGCTTCCCTTGTCGTGCCCTACAAAGAGTCCTTTTTCACATCTGGACTCGAGCTTCCCTCTGTCCTGCAGGTACGCATAACACACTGATCCAAATCGGTGCATTCTAGCTAGATTACACTTCTTTCCTGTCAGTGCCGTATACGGGGTGGTGCCCGTGTGCTTATTAAAACACCTGTTTCTGGTGTAAGCAGTTTCTTGCACTGCATAATGCCATAGGCTCTTAGGTAAGTTACTGTCTACTAGCTTACACCTAGCCATTTCGAAAAGGGTGCGCCATTTCCTCTCTGCCACTCCGTTCTGGTGTGGGGGATATGGACATGACGTCTCGTGTCTTATCTTGTACCTTCTCAACAGTGATTGGAACTCTCTGTTTGTGAACTCGGTTCCGTTGTCGGACCTCAAGCATCTTACGTTACCATAAAGGGCTACGTCTGCCAAGAATTTCTCTGTGGCCTGGAGTGTGTCACTCTTTGCTTTGAGAAAGTAAACAAACACTGCTCCTGTGCACACATCTGTAAAAGACTGTACATATCTAAAGCCTCCTATGGACTCGTTGCTTACTGGACCGGCTAGATCCGTGTTAACTAGCGCAAGTGGTACCTTTACTTTTTCTGTGGGATTTCTGTTTCTCGATTGAGTAAACGTCCCTGTTTTGCACACTACAAATTTTTTGTCAGGTCTACGCTTTTCACTTCAATGTGCATGGCTTCTGTCACTGCTTGCAGTTTCAGTAAATCCTCGTAATTACAATGACCAATAATCTTGTGCCATGTCTGAATATCGTGACTGGCCGTCACACTACACATATCATTATTATCATTACACTTGTCGTTGTCATTACACTCGGTTTGCAGATAATACATTCTCTGGTACATCTTTATGTCAAACCGTGTACCGTCAGGCTCTACAAGAAAATGTTTACCTTTATTGAAGAATACCTTGGCACCGCTTGCAGTAGCAGCTATTACAGAGAATAGTCCTTGTGGGAACGATGGTACGTAGAGAGCGTTCTTTAACATCACTGTACGCCGGCGCCCCCCGCTGTCCGTGAGGCATACTTGTGCGTCTCCTCTCTCTTGCGCCAACCCGTAGGTGCGCTTCCCGTCTGCCAGCTCCATGCTGTGTCTCTCCGGGTGGAAAGTGTTGTCAAAGTTCTTGAACCGACTCCTGTCGTTGATGACATGGGACGACGCACCTGTGTCCACGATCAGTCCCTTCCTCTGGGCCCGCTGCAGCTGTGCCGGCCTGGCGATGCACGCTGTCCGTGCCCCGAAAGCGAAGTCTTCTTGTCCCGTTATTCTCCGGGCGTCGTCTCGATCCGTCTCATGTCGACCGTCGCCGCCATCATGTCCGCTGCCGCCATCTTGTCCACAGCCGCCATCTTGTCCGTAGCCGCCATCTCGTCCATGGCCGCCGTCTCGTCCATGGCCGTCATCTTGTCCATGTTTCTTCATGCACGCTCTGTCTGTGTGCCCCGTGGATTTGCAGAAGCTACACCAGACAGTCTTTGTGCAGTCGCCTCTCCGATGGACTTTCTCTCCGCATCGCCAACACGCCAGCTCCGCCGTGGTCCTGGTCCTCTCCCTTGGCGTCGCTCGGGCCTTCAGCACCCTCTCTCCCGCCTCCGTGGTGGCTGGGTGGGTATCTTCTGAGGCCTCGAAGTTTCTTAACTTGGCCTTGAACTGTCCCCGCGTCATGTCCGCTGAACCGTGTGTTACCAGACTGTGAACGGTTTGTACAGCTCCGGTAGTCCTTTCATCACCATCGCCATCATTAGCCCATCGCTTGGTGCTTCTCCTGCACTCTTCAATGCCGTCATGGACTGCTCAGCTCTGATGACATATTCGGTCACAGTCTCGGTGTGCCCCTTCCTCAGTCCCGTTAGTGTTATGTAGAGGGCCACGACTCTGGGTCTTCCTCGCCCGATGTAATGCTCTCTCAACACCCCCAGGCTTTCTCGGCCTTTGTCTTTAGTGTCGCGGAATATCAGCCCCAAGCTTGTGTCGTCGAGCAGTGGCGCTAACTCGTCCAGGGCTTGCTCTTCCGCCGTCAGTGGTCCTGTGGGGGCTGTCAAGATCGTCGCCTTCAGTCCTGCACCGTGCATGCAGCATAACATGCGCTCTTCCCAGAGCTCGTAGTCCTCTGCTTTTCCATTGAATGAGGGCCATTTGCTCCTTCCTTTGGTCGTCATCCTCTTGGTTGATGGTAGGCGTAGCTTTAGCTCTTGTCGGCCTAGCGTCTAGCCACGCGGTGCTCCCGGTGCTAACCTAGCCTATACTTTAGCTAAGCTTGCTACCCTTATTATTTCGCCCCGGCGTGATCTGGGCCCATAACCTGTTGACAGAATCTGGCTATGGGGCGACAATAATGTGGTCAAGAGGCATGGTTTCTATCTTTAGCCTTTGGCGTGGTTTATTCATTGACATGGGCAGCAGCACATGAGTTCTCCTCTCACTGAGAGGCTGGTGGAGAAAGAGGTAGAGGGGGAGGAGACATCTCTTTTTATACCCGCCACCTGGTGGTATTATGAGTGGCTCCGCCTAGAGCACCCTCTATTGGAAACAGTTATATATGCAGTTAGACAGTTACTAGCAATCCTACATAGAACCTCTAACTTTAACAGGGAGTATTCCAAAAATAATATTCCAATAGTTTGATCGCCATCTGGTACATCCGATGTCCATTTGGTCCATGACATAACCCACCACAACATAATGGATCAGGGATATTTGACGTGCTTCAATGGAACCGAGAGAACTGCTCCAATCGCCCGACAAGGAAAGGTGAGACCGGAGACATTTGGCCGTTACACAGGCCAAGATACAAGGTTACAAAGGGTGCTCAATTGTGGTGTTCTCCATTAGGCCTGTAGGCAGAGCTCTAACATAGAGTATGTCTTTCACCTTGCTGGGCGCCCAACCGCTGGCGAGTTTACCCGACTTATCTCGGGTTTGGCCTCCATTGAGTTAAGGGGATGCAGACCAGAGAAAGACTTCCGTCTTGTTTACATCAGGGTCCCCCATTTTCAATTCATCATAACATTTATGACATACACGACATACAAATATACAGTACTGTTTAAGAGAGAGTTTATAAAAGAGAATATATACATTTGAGGGGGAAGAAACTGTACATTGGAGGGGGCCAGTTTCGAATTGCAGCCTCCCGTAGGTGCTCTTTGAGGGCGGTTTTGAAGCTGGGTAGGGATTCACATTCTTTTACGGCTGTGGGTAGAGCGAAACGTGTTTAGTCCCTTGTTTGAGCCGAATCTGGGTTGAACATGACAATAGTGCAAGTCAATGCAGTGCAATACAGTGTATACATTCAGACAGTAAACTTCATTGTATAAAGAATGTTGTATGTAGTGTGCACATTGTGAGAAAGGGTAGCGAATAACCTGAAGACCGGGATTCTAATGTACAGGGTCATGGGCAGTTTTAGGGGGGGGGTTGCAGGGGACATGTCCCCCTCAATATTGAGAAGAGGTAAATTTCTCCCCCTCAAAAAATATAGCTAATATGAATATATCCTTCTTACCTGTAACTATATATTAACCAACTATTTCAGACTACCGGACAATACCATCTCAACCTTGCAAGACGTGCCTCTCAAGGTAGAATGCAGGAAATTAAGTGTTTGATACTCAAACACATGAAACCAAACCTACGTCCTTGTGGTGATAGTACTGTACAGCAGTGATAGTACTAAGGTGTGGATTGTAAGAGTAGAGTAGAATGTGTTTCAGTCCAATACACACCAGTAACGTTGGATGCAGACGGTAAAGGATTAGGGTGGGGGTTTTATACCGTCAGTGTTCACTGGTCTGGAATTAACTGAACTATTAATAATTCAAACTTCATCTCTGAGTTTCTTCAAGATCCTCCACATTGTAGACCATATTGTTCGCTGATTTACTGAAGGCCACATTCAGCCGTAGCTGACAACCGAAAAGAGGTCCTCTGATGCCAGCACATCTGTCCTTGTCTCTCGCTGTTTTGTATGTGTGTGTGTGTGTGTGTGCATGTATTTGTGTGTGTGTATGTGTGTATGTGTATGTGTATGTGTATGTGTATGTGTATGTGTATGTGTGTGTGTGTGTGTGTGTGTGTGTGTGTGTGTGTGTGTGTATGTGTGTATGTGTATGTGCATGTGTATGTGTGTGTATTTGTGTGTGTGTGTGTATGTGTATGTGTATGTGTATGTGTGTGTGTGTGTGTGTGTGTGTGTGTGTGTGTGTGTGTGTGTGTGTGTGTATGTGTATGTGTGTATGTGTATGTGCATGTGTATGTGTGTGTATTTGTGTGTGTGTGTATGTGTGTATGTGTGTATGTGTATGTGTGTGTGTGTGTGTGTGTGTGTGTGTGTGTGTGTGTGTGTGTGTGTGTGTGTGTGTGTGTGTGTGTGTGTGTGTGTGTGTGTATATGTGCCTAGTCACCCTCATCGTAGCGCCCACCTCAATCTGTGGATAACACTCTTCTCAGACGCCATCTCAAGGCTGCAACATTATTCTCTGTCGTTCACTTGTCTGAGATGGAAATGAGCTGACTTAGGAGTTATCCGTCATTCATCAAATCTGACAGGCCCGGCCACCTTTTTTCTTGGTTCTGCTCGGCGATACCTGCTATTCCCGCCACGCAGATGCTGTCATCACTTTCTGCACGGGATGTAGCAATTACTGGGAATGAGCGCAGTCACTGTACCAAGGCAAGCATACAGAAAGCAGAGAACTATCGGCATGAAACAAACTCCTCATTCCCGAACACACGGCCTGGGGGGAATAAGGACGTCGAGAACAGAACACGGTGTCATAATATCCCCCTCAAAATAATGTTGTGTTAAATCAGAGCCGGGGATCCATTTGGAGTCAGCAGCTGACAGCAGCTGGTTGTGAGTAAATGTCTGGGAATGGTGTTGTGGTATAAAGCACATATTTATGAAATCCATATAAATACGCTTTAGAAATAAATACTTGAGATGAAGACCCATTAATATGTTTGCAGCCATTATATACTGTATATTCCGGGCCGGACCTAGCACATTTGGCGCCCTAGGCAAGCTTCATCACTGCGCCCCCCCCCCCCCCCCCCCCCCCCCCCAACACACTGGCTAGCTCACTACACCAAAACTAACGTTATTATTACTAACATTTCTATTTCATGACAACGAAAATTACGCAAATTGCTGAACTTGCGATATGTTTTGCTAATAGCCTTATGACAGTTTCGACTGAATGGCAATAACAAACGCTGGCTAGCTAACGTTGGCTTGGCTAACTAGTAAGATTACATGATCCATTCGCTAATGTTGACAATACAATCAAAATTGCATATTTTTTCTTTTCTTCTCTTTTTATACTGCGCCCCGGATGGCTTTTGCCTCTTCATAGTTCTCTAACGTTAGTCTTTCTTTCCTGATTGTGAACACCTAAAGCCGAGGTGGCACCCCCCCCCCCCCCCCCCCCCCCCCCCAACCTCTTAACACATTGGGCGCCAGCCATTAGCCGGGTCCCGTTGTAGCTATACCACGCTTTAAAGATAGGAGTGCGTCACCTTGTTTGTAGAGCTATATTTTTTTCCAGTGGTTCTCAACCTGTGGTACGCATACCACCGGTGGTACTTGGGCCCCCTGCTGGTGGTACTTGAAATAAAAAATAAAATAAAAATATATATTATAATTTTCTTTTTGTCTGCAGTCATGCCACTGAACTTAGAAGCAGGCCAGGCCAGTGTTTCTAGTTGCGGCAGCACGATAGTTAGATAACCTAAGTGGGGAACAACCAGGAGATCACTGTGACACAGAGTAATGCAGTCTAAACAGTCATACATCTTTTATTCAACTTCAGGCCCAGATTTAAAAAAAAAATTTAATGTCAGATAAAAAATTAAATACTCCCACTTTTCTGAAAATAGTTGTTGTTAAATCTGACATTACAAAAAACAAAAAATCCATCAAAATCAGTGTTGTTGCTAATCATTGACACATGCTAGCCTGTAATAATCCCCCCCAGAAAAATCTACTTTGCATTTGATATATTGAAAATATTTCACTTTTTGTGTGTTTTCTTTACAATAATTTGTGATGCCCATCACAAACACTGGCATTTAAAGGGTGAGATTTCACAAATTCCTGCACCAGAATGCAGGAAATTAAGTCTTTGTAACCCAAAAAAAATCCTGGTGGGGGACCCCCCGCTTAAAAAGTGGCCTGACTGGGGCTATATTTCCCAGCCTGAATTATTTCCCCAGTCCGGCCCTTCTTATGTGAGTTGTCAATGGATAACAACATGCTGTGTGAGAGAGAGAGAGAGAGAGAGAGAGAGAGAAGAGAGAGAGAGAGAGAGAGAGAGAGAGAGAGAGAGAGAGAGAGAGAGAGAGAGAGAGAGAGACAGAGAGAGAGAGACAGAGAGTGACAGAGACAGAGAGAGAGAGACTTGCTGTGTGAGAGAGTGTGTATGTGTGAGAGAGAGAGTATGTTTGAATTAAGTACAATTGCTGAAATACAGTTGTTCTTACTTATCTCACTTGCTATGTGAGAATGTTAGTTATGTTCTCAATGCCCCTTGCATTGTATGAGAATTGTGTGGAAGAGTTTGCTAGTTCTAGTGCTACCCCTTTGTACATTGTGGCTGTGTCTGACAAAAGTTAACAATAAATAATGTTATTAGGAATACATTTGCCTCCTGCGTGAACTGTGCATAGCTGAATAGAATGTATTTTAACGTCGGTCATATGGTGGTACTTGGAGAGCCAGCTACGTTCTCAGGTGGTACTTGGTGTAAAAAGGTTGAGAACCACTGCAGTATATTCTATATTATAGCTATGGGGACAATACTATGGTCATTTGACAGTGACTTTCTTCCGGCCAAGATGCAAAAAAGAGATAATTTTTCCATGCATACGTTCAAGCGTTATCCCGTGGTGAATATAAGTATAATTTCAGAGTGGTCTGGGGTAATTCCCGAAAGGCTGAGTTATAGCCTTATACATGAATTCTACTATAAGCTTTGGCGTTTCTTGCCTGGACACGCTACAATTCCCAAATCAAATGTATATAATAGGTATTATGTTTCATCATGAATGCATGAAAGGGGGGGGGGGTGTAGTTTCTGATTATTTGATTGCCAGTAACAGCATTCGTATTGAACACTAAAAACGCTGATCAGCTGGATCGGTATAAAAACATTGCACGATCAAGCTAGAATTTACGTTAGATAGCCCTTACCTGTGATCGGAAGTATTCCAAAAATAATATTCCAATATCGAATAAAAGAAATAACGATCAAATAACGAGTATACTCGTTGTTGGCGTTCAAGCGATGGCGCCCAATAACAAGTATAATCGTTGTTGGCGGGGAATGAGTTAAAGACCGACCGACCATTTTAGATTTTAGATTTTCTGGGTGGCGCCCTAGGCAACCGCCTATAGGAAGATCCGCCCCTGTGTATATTTCTTCAGAATCTCGACATCTAAAGACTGGATGTAGGACTGCTGTGTGCACTGCACTCATGGATAAAGGCCCAATCAGTGATGCAAACTAGGGCTGTCAGTTTATCGTGTTAATTAGATTAATTAATTAATTACACAGCAAATTATCGCGTTATGAAAATTAACTCAAAATGAATTACAAAAATTTAAAAAAAAATAATATTATTATTTTTTTTTATCTCATTCATTCCACAATAACGTAGAATAAACATTTACAAACTTTTTTTTTAAATGGTCCATTTGCATGTTCTTGGTATCTGATTCTAGGGACATCTATGGATCTCAGGGAATGTATTCCCAGTGTCAGAAATACTGTGTCTGTTACTAGGCTTGAGTAAATTGTAATGAACCAAATGAGAATATCAATTCAATTCGTTTTTTTATTATTCTTTTTTTACTGTAAATAACACCATGCTAAAATTGACCAGACCTGAAAAATCTAAGCAAATGAATAAAGGGAAGATGATTAAACAGAAGGTTTTGTAGATACAGTACTGAATTCTGCCATCCAGACACATGCTATTTGAAATATGATTATAGAATATAAAATATCAGGTGTATAATGGTTATGCAATAAAAATGCGATTAATTAGATTAATTAATTACAAATCCTGTAATTAATATTAAAAATTAAAAAATAGTAAAAATATCGCCTGACAGCACTAATGCAAACATAAACAAGTGGGTAAAATAGGAATAGAGGCCCAGTCCACACGGTCACGGTTATTTTTGACAGAGGTTTTTAAAAAAATATTCCTCCATAGGCCTATACACGGGTGGTTTAAAAAAATAACCGCATCCTCACGCAACTGGAAAAGCTGCTACCGAGTGACATAATATACATGTAGTACAATGCCAAAGCAATAGGTGGCGATGTAAGTTCAAACATGAAGGCCATTTTCAACCAATCAGAAGGGTTGAACGCGTCACTACACATCCTGCTCAAAACAGAAACCCGCCATCTTTAAATTACCTTGCATGAACATTAACAACATAGCATTTATTTGCAGCAAGAAATAGAAGTGCAATAAAAGTGCAATAAACAAAAAAGGATACATTCACTGTGTTCTGCCTCATTTGTTTATTAAACAAAACCAACATCAACACAATTTACCATCAAGAGTGGAGAGTTTAGTCTCACAAAAAGATTGCTGATGTTGTTAGCTTACATGCTAATGTGATTGGGATTTGCCATTATAATAGTTAGCATTGCGGCTAGCGTACATTAGCGTAGTAACGTTAACGCTAGTAGAATGAATGGATGAAAACATTATTTAACAGATTGCAGAATGGGTACAAACAATACGGCTCAATACAAACAATTGTTAAGGGGATGCAGACTGTTGTAGTTTGGACTGGGTTCCTTATAACAATAACTTGACAACACATGAGCTTAGTTGGTAGCCGCAGCTACTTGGGACAGCTCTGCCGTAAACACTGGAAATAATCTCGGGTACTATGTCCACACGCAACCAATGCAACCGGGGTGAGCCCAAAACTCCACCCTGGACTCTGGTTGTAAAAGAACATGGTTGCACTGTTCCAAAAACCCGATTGCATGTGGACGAACAGTGCAACTGCGCACATTACGGTTACATAACACCCCGCGTTCGTGTGGACAGGGCCAGAGACAGGCTTTTATTCTCTAGTTCAGGGGTTCCCAAACTTTTTCAGCTCAAGACCCAAAAGAGAAATTTGGTGTTTCCCCGGGACCCAAACTTACAAAAATACATCATGAATTGCCATAACAGAGCAGCTAGGTGGCGCAGTGGGCAAGGCGCTCGCCACCAATGCAGGAGATGCTGGGTTCGAGCCCAGCTCTCGGCGTTGCTACCAGCTTGGCTGTTCGTTCATACTAATACAATTGGCAGTATTAGGGGGTGGGAAGCTGGTGGGTGGGGATCGGATGTTGTGGACAGTGACTCCTACAGGTCGGTTGGTGCGCCTGCGCAGTAGAATAAGGAAGCGACGGGGGCGGCGTGTCCCTCCCACGCAGACCCTCGCCGCTGAGAGATCGCGCTGTGCAGGTGAAAAGATGCGACGGCTGCCTCCTCGAGTACCGGAGGGGACACGTGATGCAAGGCGTCGTCCACATTGCAGCCGGCTTGTGGGAGGCATAGTCTAGCAACGTTCGAGACAGGGGAGGGTAGAATTCGACAATACGAAATTGGGGACGGGAGAAAAATAGAAAAATGGGGATAAAAAGTAGATAAAAATAATAATGAATTGCCATAACATACATTTATAAACTACTGATAAAGAACACAACAAACCATGAATTTCAAATGTATATGAAATGTATTTATATAATTATAAAAGTACATCACAGCAATAATCAGAGTGTAATGTTAAGTTGCTCACCACCTCATAACATACAATTTTGTAACACTTTTAAATGAACAAACATGTTCTACTCTCCTTTCTATTTCTCACCCCTTTTTCAACTCTCCATTTCTTACCCCCTCCCTCAGTCCCATGAGAGGTATGTGGCTGGTTGAAGTTTTCAACCAGCAGATCTATTCTGGGCTTGGTTTTTGAAAGTGCTATTCTGAGGTCATGCTGAGCATTTAGTCTGTATGCTAGAGTAGAAAACCCAGATTCACATAAGTATGTGGTGCCAAACTGAATCAACACATCTACACCTTTTTTATAAAAAAATAGAAAATAAAAATGAATATTTATTTTTTATTGGCGACCCAATAAAAACGGGTCCGCGACCCAGAGTTTAGGAAACGCTGCTCTAGTTGAAAAGGTGGTTGTAAAAGGTTTGTTTACGTTGGCAATGTTTGTAAACACAGGAGTAAAACGTACAGTATTTTTTTTACCATGCATAAATTATCTTGTGTCTTACCTATATATTTTTTTCTATGCCTATTTTTATTATTGTATTTTGCACAATCAATGCAGCCATGACCAGCCGCATTTCACTGTATGCCCTGGTATGTATGTGACAAATAAACCTCTTGATTCTTGATCTGTATGACAATGAAGAAACTTCCAAAAAGCTTATTTTCCATCTAAAAATAAATCTCGTCAAGAATATACATGAATATGACCTCATTTTCATATGGTCAGAAAAATCACGGATTGGGCAGTGGAGGTTGTATAAAGACAGTAGAGGGTGTATAAAGACAGTAGAGGGTGTATAAAGACAGTAGAGATTGTATACATTCAAATGAGGTATCACATTCAACTGCAAGTACTGCTAGAAGAAAATCCATACAATGGGGGATCCGTTTACTTTCATTGCAAACATTCACTCAAGTCACGAGGATGTAGAGGCGGCTTCTGCGTTTAGGTACTCATTAATGTTGAGCTTTGCACACTAAGTGGTCTACATGTTAAAATTATAGCTCTACATTCCGACAGCCATCACTGATATAGTGTTTTGGTCAGTAACATGGGTCTCTCAGTCCCTCCGCTCTGCAGTAAATAGAAAATACATTTCCCGGTATCGCGTTCCAATCAGGAGAGAAACAAGTAAATGAATCTGCCAGCAAATTTGGCTTGGCAACATTTCTTGAAATAAATAATAAAAATCTAGGCTTCTCTCTCCTGATTGAATGAAGTACAACAGAATACCCCCAAAAATATATATATATATTCTGTTTATTGTAGAGCGGAGGGACTGGGAGACCCATGTTACTGACCAAACACTCTATACCAGTGATGGCTGTCGGAATGTAGAGCTACTTAACACTTCTTTTTACGAGAAGATACCACTTACAGCACCTTAATCAAATGTACCGCAGTGCTCTGAGGTTTGTCACAGGCTGCAAAGCTCTCACTCACCATTACACCTTATGTGCCAGGGTTCAGTGGCCTCACGCAGGCTCAGTCATTGGCACATATTTATTCAGTAAGTCCATCCCTGGTATATCTCACATAGAACCAGTATGTATGGTTTCCGCTCAAACGACACCATCTCACTGTCCTTGAGCGTCTCATTGAACTTGGCAAACAGGCCTTTATGTTCGCCGTCCCTGCAGCCTGGAACCACTTGCAGATTTGCAGCCAGATGAGCTGATTCAAATGAAGACATTCCAAGATGTAGTGAATGGTTTGGAGGCAGATTAAATTCCCTTTCCTTTAGCTAGATTCCATTTCCTCTTGCGTCTTTTTAGGCATTATGATTCTGTGAGTTGCTATACTTGCATGTTTTGCTGTATGTTTTTAAAGGAACACGCCAACGTAATGGGAAATACACACACCGTCTTCTCCGGAGTCAGACAAGAAGATAGATATCGATTTCCTCTCTGTGTGTTCAGTAGAAAGCTATCCGGCTTAGCACAAATAAATGGAAGCAGATACGGACCACTGGCCTAGCTTAAAACTCTGGGTGAGGTGTTTTTAGCCAATGGCTAGGCTAACTGGTCTGTATCCGCTTCCATTGGTATCCATCTAGGAAACCGGTATCTATGTTCTTGTCCGACTCTGGAGAAGACGTTAAGCACATTTCCCATAATGTTGGCGTGTTCCTTTAATGTTTGCTTTTATGTTGTTTGTAACACTGTATTGCTGCTATCCTGGCCAGGGTTCCCTCATTTTTGCATTTAGTTTTCTTTTGGAATTTTTTACATTTTGGTTTTGTATATTTATAGACTTTGGTCTTTTACTTTTTTACTGTATGAAGCACAATCTTAGGAGGGTCATACAGAGCCAAGCATTTCACTATAATGTACATGTACCTTATATGTGACAAATAAATCAAAACTCAATAAGTGAATCTTGAAATTAATTGCCCAAAGATTCTGTGCACCTGTTCACTTAGTTCCCACACATAAGACACATTTTTGCACTGCTGGCCACGACGGGTCACGCAGCATCATAACAGGGAGGCTCTGAAATTAAATACATTCTCTATTGGACCTGAATCAATACGTTTCCATGACATGCTAATCTTTAAATGGATTCGTGTCTTGGCATGGAGGGCCGGTCCCCTCGGTGTGTGTGTGTGTGTCACGAGATCCGTGTGTGAATAACAACCCCAGCCGGTCTTAGCGTCTTGTTAGGGACGAAGGGGGGGAGGGGGGTGGGCAGCTCTCTGGGGGTGGACACAGTTTGGAGGAGAGAGAGAGAGAGAGGGAAGGCATGATGGGGGTGGGGTGAGAGGAGGAGGAGGAGGTGGAGGATGGAGGGGTGGGGAGATGGAGGGGTAGAGAGGGCACCGTCTCTCGAGGCCTCTGTGCTTCACTGCCAGCGTGTGTAAATCAGCAGGCAGCTCACGGCTGCAATGAGGTAGAAAATAAAAAAAGCATAAAAGTGTCTGGGTGAAATAAGAGGCAAGGAGAAATCTTTTATGATCAGCCTAAATTCTCCTTACTCTGCAGTAGATCCACCGGCCAGCTCGGCTTGTCTTTCCCCGATACCGTCCATCATCCTCGCGGCCCCACATAGTCACAAATTACTCAAATTACCCCACCTGCTATTCATGTAATACATATGTAATGAGTATCCTAAATTCACATGATTATCATTCATGGAATGTTAATAGAATAGACCCGGCGCCCCGAATGTACTAATATGCAGGTGAAATGTCCACCGATACGGTATATGGCAAACCCAGAATATCCTATAAGTTCAATAGATACGGTAAATGTATCATGAATTCCTGGCGAGACGTTTACCCAAAGATAATGGAATTAGGGCTACTGAATAAACCATCCCCGTTTATGGTGCTTTCTTAAGCGTTAGCTTGTGAGAATGACCAAGAGCTCGTCTTTTTCCCCCGCTTATTAGCCGTTGGCGTGGCTAGCGTGTACCCGTTGCCCGTGTATATATATAATATGATGAAACAAGATGGAGTAGAGCCCAACAACCTCCTAAAGGATCCTGAAGTAGCGCCAGGGCTTCTCATTATATCATGGGGTCTCGCCGTGAAGGGACAGAGTGGCTCATTAGCAAGATACTCTACAACCTTTAAGTCTGACCCGTGCTCCGGCATTAGTTAGCTCCCCTTCCCACCGCGGTGCGAAGACCCCTTTACTCCGAATGTGCTTCAATCAGTCTCCGGGTCTACGTGATGACCTGCATGCACCACGGAGACTCAATCATCTCAGGTTCAGGTTTGACGAGGCATGTACTTGGATACGCGCCACAACCGCCAGACAGTGAGATTGAATGGGAGTGATAGCAGCAAGCTGCCGGTCGAGAGGGACTCAGGTTTTAGCTCAGCGTGCCCCCCTCGGTAACCCAAGCCTCATTCCTGCACGTTTCCTACGGCTCACAGCGGAGGGCCATCTCCAGGGGCCAGGCTGCTATATTGGGAGTGGTGACATAGAGCTAGAAGGGCTAGAAAGGGCCTTTCCTCCGTTACCATGGTTATTTCTAGAGGTGCAGAGATCTTTTGACGACCAAGTACGAGTACTTCCTTTCGACTAGGGCCTTCCTTTCGATACCTAAGTAGTTCATCTCATCAGTGTCAGTGAGCCAATAAGAATGTTTGTTCCCAGATATAACATTTCTTCTGTTCACCCACAATCCCAAATCATCCAAAATGTTACAAAGCCCTCCGATTGGCCCACACACCACATGCGACACGCATAACTCAGGAAAGGTTTTAGTATCATGTGTCGAATCCCAGGTATTGGCACCAGTATCGAAAATGTTCAAATGATACCCAGCCCTACTTTCGAGTACTAGCCAGTAGATGGGTTTCTTGCTTATAAACACAATATCTAGGAGCCAATGAGCAACAGCGGCTGAATCACCTGACTGAGTTGCGTGGGGTTCTATGGAGAGAACATGGCACTCCCCTGACTAAAAGTAGTTTTGAACGAAAACGGCTAGATGTAATTTTGCCAAATCAGCACGGCTGGGATTGTTTGTCGTTCACCGTTTACATAGCTAGCTTTGGCATGGATTGATTGTTTAGATCGCTAGCATGGCTAACAAATGCAAATATATAGTAGTCTGCCCCGTTGTTTTGACCAGGATTATGTTCCTTTTTGCCTCCTTGATGCGCACGCACACCGAGTCTATCGCGGACGAGGGGGGGGGGGGGGACATTCTTTCTACTATACGAATGATACGAAGAGTTTTTCCCCCACAGAACTCTGTTTTCTTTTTATGAAACAATGAAAACAAATATACAGCCGCCATCTTCCACCTAGAAATCACTCCTGCCTGCATGTAAAAAGCTAGAGCACACAGATGTGACAGAATGAAATAGCTCATGGGAAACGTATTGAAAACACAGAGATAGTACCACTCACAGCCAGCAGGCATCACAATGACACATTATCCCTTTGAGTTTTAATCTAAAGATATATGAGTGTGTGTGTGTGTGTGTGTGTTTATGGCAATTATCTAAAAGGGGCCATGGCAATGGGGGCATGGCCTATCGCAAAAAGGTTGCAGCTATTGCGAATTTGCACTTGTTTTCTATGAACCGATTATTATTGTGCTAGTACTCGGTTCTTGGAATATCTGTGACATTAATCTATACAGATTACAAGTATTTTAGGTTGATATCGGGCCGATACCAGATACCGGTAGGCTACTCGTACTCAACACACCTCTAGTTATTTCTAAGATGTGAGAGAAAACAGGTGTTTTGGGGTGTTTTTTCAATGTATGTGATGTATAGATTGGGGGGAGATGGTAGCATCTAAAGGTGCCAGGTCAGAGAGGTCGAAATGAGCAGGAGAAGTGGTTCAGAGCGAGCAGGGTGTTAGTGCGAGTACCACACTGAGCAGGGCAGAATGTTTTGAATTCCCCAGTACATCAACATTGATACGGCGGGCACAGAAGACAGGCAGAGCGGGGGAGAGGGTTTGACAGTAGAAACTGCGTTTAAAATGTGTGAAAGGTTATTAGCAGTTGTCATGACAGCTCGTCGCATGACAACCAGAAGAGGGGCGGGGCCGTCGTTGCTATAACGAAGATCTATAAATCGAACAGTGGTTCCGGGTAGGGGCAGACTACAATCTGACTGAGACTAAGAGGGAAGAAACCATCAGAGACTCTCATCCCTATCACCCTCGCCGGTGGGGGGGGAATGACACATCATCATTAGCTTCGGCTAACGGGAGAAGGGTTCTGGCTAGACAAGGCCTGAGCCACCATTGGACTGAATAAACAGCAGAGACGATAGCAATGAAAATACAATCTGATAACATCTGGGCTGAGGCTTCTGTTTATATCAATAAACAACGCTCTTTCAAGAAAGGTATGCTGTCAAGGTGTCGAATTCTTACGAAGGTGGTGAAACATTATGGTGGCGGTTTGCACTAACGGGGAGAGATAAGGATTGTACAGCCAGTATATGAGACGTCGGGATCATTAAAAGTACACAACGCAGAGGGATTGGATGGAGAGATGATAACACAAGAAGACGTGATACTGGCCGATTGATCAGAATCTAACAGATGGCTTCCATAAATGTTTCATGTTGGGGGCGCCCCAGTGGCGAACCACATAGCGCGCTCAGCCGCGACACGGCCGACCCGGGTTCGACTCCCGAACCAGTCGTTATTTGCCGAATGTCTTCCCCCCACTGTCTCCCATTCCTCCTCTGTCTCTCTCTCTACTGGACTGCCCAGTAGCAATAAAGCGATAAAACGCCAAAAAGTTAATCTTAAAAAAATAAAGAATGTCATGTTGTCATGGAAATTAGCATATTTTTTACGTGACAGTGCATGAGACTCAAAAAGTTGCAATGGTCAACACAACTACCACTGGAACATTCATCCACTGGAACATTCAACCACTGGTACATTTAGCCACTGGAACATTCATCCACTGGAACATTTAGCCAAATTTATGCCTTTGCATCGGAAACATTTATGAAGATCAAACCAGCACTGATTTACGTGACAACATCATCCAGTGTGGCAGAGTATACTAGTTTTTGGCACTCATGCATTAACTCATTCAGCACCAGCTATTATCTCCATCCCTGTAGTCAATGGGCCACGCTTTAAAAGATAGGCATTTTCACTGTGCGTCACGATGTTTGTCTACATGTGTAACTACTGTTGCTCACTGGCCACAGTAGCCACTAGCCAGCAAACTGCCTCTGCAATGGCGACGCGTGGAGCAAACTATTGGAGATTATTATGAAGAGGACAAAACGATCACATTTATGGATGATAAGGTGCGTTTTCACCAGACTACATTGGACTCAGCACTTCTGGTAAATCATAAAAATACTATAGTCAAACTGGCCGAGCATGTAACGTTATCTGTTCACCGCTCCGCGGTAGTCGCCGCCACCAGAGTTGAGAGCACTCCAGACTAGAGCCAACTAATGTTCGGCAATGGTGATCGCCTAGAGCGAACTATTGGAGATTATTATGAAGAGGACAAACGGTGACGATCCATCCATAACATAAGGTGCGTTTTCACCAGACTATGTTGGATTCTAGTATTTTCAAACAGGCTGAGGATGTAACGTTATCTGTTCACCGCACCGTGGTAGACGCTGCCAGAGCCAACTAACGTTATTTATTTAAATTGTTCCTGTTCTGACTCAAGACACTTCGGTTTTGGCGGACCTGCTAACAAAGGTAACGTCTATTTTACTGAACCCCATCATAAAACATGCCTTTGTGATGATCCCAGCATCAGAAAATGAGTTTCCCCCCCTATGGTGGTTTTGTGAATAGATTCAATAGAACAATTCTATGTATGGTCATGTTTACCTTTGACCTGGAAATAATATAGGTGTCAGGCGAGCAACAAGCACGAAATGCGCATGCTGCACACAAAACACACAACATCTCACGTTCTAGGACATGAGTGCCAGTGTATGGCAGCCATTGAGCCTGCATAGCCCAAGGTTTGGTGCTACACAGTGGCGGTGAAGCACTTTGAGTGTCAAAAACACTATATAAATGCAATGATCATTCATTCATTCATACAACGTTCTAAGGCAGCCAATCACAGAGTGTACACTAGTTGAATAGTATGGCCATTCTATGGCGCCACAACCACAGGTGTCCAACTCTGTGTGGGGGTGAGAGAGAGAGAGAGAGAGAGAGAGAGGGAGAGAGAGAATAGAGAGAGATAGAGAGAGACATAGAGACAGAGAAAGAGAGAGCGAGCGAGCGAGAGAGAGAATAGAGATGGGGAGAGAGAGAGAGAGAGAGAGAGAGAGAGAGAGAGAGAGAGAGAGAGAGAGAGAGAGAGAGAGAGAGAGAGAAAGAGAGAGAGAGAGAGAGAGCGAGAGGTGGGCGCGGCAGAGATATCAGTTTGCGAAGGATTGGCAAGTGGGCATCTATTGAGGTGTTGAGGAGGTTCTAATTACAGTTAGAGCATCTCTCACACCACTGACCTCCCCAGAATACTGCCCAGCCTCGCAGGCCCACCAGGGACCATCACTCAGCCCACTAACTACTGGAGCGAAGCGGCGCTGCGAAGTGTGGCCCTGGTGTTAGAGCCAACGGTCCTGGACCAGAGTAAACGGGGGGCCAGGGAGAGGAGCTCAGAGCCCAGTAAATAATCCGGGGGCAGACGGGATGGGTGGGGGGGGGGCAAGGCGTGGGGAGATGTTTATAGCAGGTGGACAAACACCTGTCACTTTGATGAGCCTGATTTATCCAGAGAGACGTGTCAGCACATAGGTCTCGCTGGCGTGACAGGCTGGACGGCCCGTCTCCACGCTGTCCCGTCCCCGAGACCCGTTTGTGATGATAATGCACAGTCCAGTAAGTGAGAGCGCTGAGAATCCTCAACGTGACGGGAGTGATGACCACACTTTTCTCCGAGACAGATTACACACCGGCTAAAAATATATATATATATATATATATATATATATATATATATATATATATATATATATATATATATATATGCGTGTGTACTGGGATGCTTAGTGAGAATACCTTTCGGATGACAATTTCCTATTACCCTGCCCATACCTGGACCGCCGCTCCCCCCTCCCACATGCTGCTATGACTCCCGAATTCCCGCCCCCAAGGGATCACCTTAAATTCATCGTATCCTATTTTAGAGTTACTTCTGTGCATCTGTACATAATACCGCGACGCCCTCAAACCGTGATACGTTGCAACTCAAACCCCCCCCACTCCCCGGGGGAACAACATAAAGCTACTAGCCTAATTGCGGAAATCCAACGCAAAGATGACCGTGGATCCTCGTGGCCGGTCGGCGTTTGCGTTTGAACTGGACATTTTAAAGAGTCTCCGTCCTCAGACAACAGGCGCCACTTGAGTCTTCCTTCCTGCAGCCGAGATATACGGGTCTTCCCCCCCCTAGACACTGCAGCCTGCTGCTCCCAGAGCCAATTAACAAGCTGCAGGAGCAGAGAGAAGAGAGAGGGGGAAAGAGAGATGGGGGTGGGCGCGGCGCTTATAACAAATGACCCGTCTAGTCCCCGCTATGCAGTGTCCAGGAGAAGAGGAGCTAATTTACTGTCCAGCCGCCCAGCCCAGTCCACACACAGCTAATAAAATAACTCTTTCCAGTATTCAGAAAACCCACAGAATCTATGGAAAGTTTCACCCAAGTCCCTGCATTTTGAATTACTTCACGAAGAGGCTTGGTTTATGGATCATATGTGCAGAGGGGGTAACACCAGAAACCGGCCAAGGGGGGCGTGTGGAAATATGGAAATATCAATGAGGTAGCGCGCCCATCAAGCGCTGAAAACCAAACATGTGGAAATGGTGTCCCTTTATGGGGCCCTAGAAACGTCCCGTCATCATAATCAGGGCGCGCACTGTAAATACACTGTGTGTGCGTCTTCCGCAATGTCATAAGCCAACTTTAGGAACGCTCAATTTGTCATTCCTCATGAGTTGCATCTACAGAGGCCGACCTCAATTAAAAATTTGTTCTATTTAAGAGGTCTATATTCCGGATTTCAAAAGATTTAGACGTTGGAAAGAGGCTTTAATGGAACGCTGACAGAGGGCCAGTTGGAGAGGTAATACATTTTCCCTTTAGAATGCTGGGGGGAAACCACATAAATAAGCCTATGGTTATTCTCGTCCGAAACTCGTGTACGATGCCGCGTGTGCACTGATCTACGGCTGGACAACCCGGGTAAAAAGAGCAACAGAACAGATGACAGCTTGATCAAGAACACTACTTCTGTGAAGCGATGTAGATCAAGTCTAGGCCACCCCGAGAGCCCGAGGGAACGAAGGCCGGAGAGAGGACGGCAGCGGCGTCGGAGCAGGTGGAGCTGTGGAGCTGCAGTGGGGAGAATTTGTGTACCGACACTGTTCTCTTTGGCAAGCTGGGCGAGAACGCCGTACTTCTCTAGAAAACTAAAGGAAGCTGGACAGAGACCAAGCGCCGGCGACAGGAAGTGGCTCGTAGAGACGTCGTCCTCGCAGGTGAGACGGGCCCATGAAGACAACACTACGTCTGAACTCTGCGCAGTCAATATTTCAGGTCTTAAAAAAAGTATATCAGGAGGAAATTGGTTTTTATATTTCCATCAACTCTCAGCGACTCTCGTCTACATGTGTAATTACTCAATCTATATATTTTGGCTGCTAAAAGTGTAGCTTTACGGTTTGCAAGTATTAATTAGTGATATTCTGGTATCATTAGTGAAATTTAGTGCCTGGTAGATTAACGGCACTGTGGCATTTATCAACATTATATCTTGATAATGCAATAAAAGGCCCTGTATATTCCGAGGATATGGCTGTCCAACGCCGAAGGGATGGGGGGGGGGGGGGGGGTGGGGGGGGGGTGGTGGTAGGCAGTTGACATCCATTAAGAAAATCTTTTATTGGTAACATAAAAGTGAGAGGCAATATTTAGCCTAACTTGCCTTTGGCACCCTAACCCATAGCCTATCATTAAATGGTGGTCGTCTCGTGGGGGGGGGGGGGGGGGGGGGAGACAACGACACACACACCCAACTTCGCCACAGGTTCCATCAGGTATGAAATCCAAAACCCAATATCAAAACCAAACCACGTAGGACAGGTACATAACGTATCTAGGCTAATGAATTGTGCACATTCCTGTGTGTGTGGGGGGTGTGTAGTTATGTTCTGCAGAAAAGGTCGTTTTACAATCTCCTTTGATTACAGATCAGTCTTTCACTGCATTCCCTGTCAGCACAACCCCCGCCCCCCCTCCCCCCGAAACAAAGCCTTTCCTTCCCACTATATTCAATGTAATATATTCAATAACTAATTATGGTAATTCATTACATCTCCAATTAGCGGAGAGGCTTTATCACCGCACGATACCATAAAGAGTGGAATTTATGTGGGCTTTGAATGTCACCCAGAGGACGAGGGACAGGGAGCAGCATCATTCAGCGGCACAATACACAGACGGAGACTGGAGGTAGAGGAACCAGGGAGAGAGACAAAGATATTTCGGTTAACGTTGGAATTCATCCATCTTCTTTCCCCAGTTTCCTCTCACAGCCTTTGAGAAAACCCAAAAAAATGTCTAAAGAATACAGAAAAAGGGAGAGAGCGAACCAAATGGCCGGTTAAGATTATTTACTCCAACGGCTTTGGGGTTTTCTGAGCGGGAATACTGGCCGTGTAAAGATGTGTACACGTATCCTCCCGGCAGACGCGCCGGGTGAGAAACCCATCTTGCCGGGTGCCAAACGGCCCCTAAGAGGGTGATAAGCCCCCCTGCTGTCCGCGTGCTCGGCTGCCTTATTAGTGATCCTCACCATTTCATCTCAGGCACACGGAACAGTCGGCCATCTGCCACGCGGCACTCCTCTGCCCGAGCCCGTCCCCCGGGGCCGGTAAAAAGCATGGCATCCCGTCGACGCTTGGACACGGAAATAACACCGACCTAAAATACCCTTTTATACGTTCAAAAAGAACGAGAAACTTTGCATTAGCAAATTCTCCCCCAAAAGTAAAACTAGATTGCCCACATTGATGCATGTGAGGTGTTATTTGCTGTTATTATATTCCTAATGTCAAGTCAGGAATAGGGAATAATACAACTAAGATGATTTTCCCCCTTTTTTTAAAGGAATAGTAGTAAAACGAGATCATTGATCCACGTATGTGACACTTGGGATATATGAGGTTTCCCTTCCCCCGTCCAGGCACACAGCAGAGTTCTGGCTCCACCTCTCTGGCATGTTGATGTATTTCTACAATGAAAGTACCTTTCAACACTCGCTTTGATGTCCCTTTCCTTTATATACGGTTACTTCACAGTCCATGAATATGCTTTCATAAAACAATCCAAGCTTCACTCGCTCAAGGGAAAAGCGATTGGCCCTGTACAATCCCATCTAAAGCGTTTTTGTGACAAAGGTCATGTGTGACCCTTTTGTAGAGACTCTATTGCCACCTTGTGGCTCACCTGCCGGCATGAAAAGACACTCCAGTTTACAACGGATATTATTTACATCTTTATTCCACCGGCTTGTGCGATCGCAGACAGCGAGTCGTAGCGGACTGTTCGCATAGGAAATGTATCAAAAGAAATGTGTAGATGGAGGACATAAATACAAACATACAAGCAGTGCAAAGTGAAATTGTGGGACCGTTTTCTTCAAATTAACATCTGCAGTGTCACACGCTGGAAGTGGGGGAGAGAGAAACACACACATACACACACACACACATACTTTATTAGCATCTACTAATAATAGTATTTCTATTCATAGCAATTTCCAACTACTATTTCTGAACAGTTATTTTTTACTATCTGTAAAGAATCCAGAATAATAGTTTCAAACTTTGAATGACCAAGACTGAGAGTATTACAATTTGACCGAGAGAGCCTGCAGATATTTCATTCAATGCTTGGAACCATCCAGACTACTTACACGGGCCGCTTCTACTTGGTGTTGTACAGCTCCATGATATAATCTTTGGGCACGATTCCAACAGAACCGTTAATCTCACCGACCCACCAGCCGTAGTTATGATACTCCTGAGAACAAAAAGGAGAAACAGAGCGGAGGGAGAGCGTGTGAGAGGTTGAGAAACTTTTACTCAAGTTATGAGTGACGCATGGATTTATTTTATATGATATTGTAGCCACTGAAGCCAATACGACTGCGGACTCCGAATGAATTATTTCAAAACATTCTCTCATTTCTCTTACTCTCTGTCTATTCAGAGAAAATCTTAGTATCATATTCGGCTATCCCTCGCATAAAAAAGGCATATCTCAAAATGTATTAAATGATATGAATGTGTGTGTGTTTATTTTGTATATCAGATGGTGGTTTGGTATCATGTCCACCAGATTGTCTTGGAAAGCTCAATAAAGAGATAATGATGTGTGTGGACAAGCTCCAGAGGATCAAGATGAAATAAGGGAAACTTTATTATCCCCAGGGGGAGTGAGAGGAGGCACTGCACACAGCGATGGGGGAGGAGGAGGAGGAGAGGAAAGTGATCTGGGTGGAGGGCGACATGCCTGTAGTGGTGGTGGTGGTGGTGACCCTGGGGTTGGATGGTGTGTAGATCATCAGTTCTTTTTTTTTCTCTTCTTTTTACTCGCAACCTACATACGCTTAGTCCTGTCCTCTGAGACACGGGCTCGTTGAAACAAGACTTGTACTATTCAGGGAGAGACTTCAAAGGTTCGGTCCAAAGCAGAACTCTGGAGCGCACGGACCCAAGGCAAACATTATTTTTAAGCTAACGTTTCGACGCAGGGATGCGTCTGCATCAGAGTGAAACAGAGTTGAAACGTTAGCTTAAAATACATAGTTTGTTGCCTTGGGTCCGCGTGCTCCGGTGCTCTGCTTTGGAGCAAATCTCTGAAGTAAGGATTGCCCTACTCTTGAGAGAGCAGCGGACAGGCCTACATTTACGCTTGATGTGGGGTTGGTTGGAGCATGTGTAACTTCTTATTTGTATAGTACTGTGCAGACCCCAAAGGATCCATCCATAGTTTAAGAAACACTGGCGTACTAACGTGACAAAACAGATGGAAGTCAGAATGAGAAGATATTGAGCAGCAAGTTACAAGAGAAAGCCTGGTTAATGCAAATCTAGTTCATCACCGCCAAGACCTTCAAATCATCACAACGACCAGGGACGCAGAAGACCTTGAAAATCGTGATCTCCATCACTACGTTTAAAGACTCTATTGCAGAGCTCCTTTACACACACACACACACCTGCAACTGTCAGCCAGCCATTTAATCCTTTCACTACCACACGACTACACACCTGATGGTCTGTAGTGTGGTATAGTGTGGTAGTAAAAGGGTTAACCTTCTGTAGTGTGGTTGTGAAAGGGTTAACCCCTTGTCGTGTGGCAGTGAAAGGGTTATCCTTCTGTAGTGTCGCCGTGAAAGGGTTAATTAACCCTTTGGTAGAGTGGTAGTGAAAGGGTTAACTGACATTTAAATTAGTCCGTTCTGCTTCGCGTCTTGCGTGACATTTTATTCTGTCGTTTGTTTGGTGCGTGTTTTGATTCGTTTCCCTTGCTCTCTCTACATTGTCTTGTTGCTGTGTGTGTGTGTGTGTGTGTGTGTGTGTGCGTGTGTGCGTGTGTACCTGGATAGGCGTGTGTGCATGTCGTCCATACGTTGGATGTTGAACGTATACGTGATGTCTGTTGTTAACCATTTCACAACCACACTACAGAAGGTTAACCCTTTCACTACCACACTACAGACGGTGTGTAGTGTAGTAGTGAAAGGGTTAACCTTCTGTAGTGTGGTAGTGAAAGGGTTATGGGAGGATTTACACTTGAGGGAGTTTGAGGAACTCCCAACATGCTTGTTGCCTTTCATTTTGATGCTGCGGATCACATGTTTTTGATATTATGTAAAATGTCCCCTAATTGTCCCTTTATTTAGTCGTTCTCAAAGTGGGGTCTGGGGAACTCCCAGGAGTAAAACTGTGAATAGTTAAATTTCGCAATGAATTCCTTCAGTAGAGGTTTTAGCCCAGTGGGAGAATGTATGAGAGCATTCTGACCACAGGGTTCCCTCTCTCTGCAGTCGTCTCCCCGCCTACAGTAGGAAATAGTCATATGGCAGCGAGCGAATCATATCTCAGAACAAAAAACTCCTCTCAGGCGGGGGTCCCTGGAACATAAATCCCACCGGACAGGGGTCCCTAGGACATCAATCCGATCAAACGGGGGTCGGTGACCTCAATGCATATCAATTTGGTGGATTCCTTGACGTTGAAGGAGTGTCGGAGAACCGGCGCTCTCGCTGGCTGGCTCGTGTGTCTGCTCCCCGCTCCTCTCCGGACGACCGACGCACGCACCGATGTGTACAACTTTATATTTCCTCCTCGCTCTTCCCGCCTCTGACCCCCCCCCCCGCGTGAAGGCCCCAGTGTGTGCATAGAACACATCGCGTGTAAATCTGTCACGCCTTGGCAAGTAATAGCTCCAAATGGCTGTCAGCGTGCTGAGATATGAGGAGGGGCACCGCGGGGAGGAGATCTGAGAGCGAAGCAGGAGGATACCCCGCTCTCTCTCTCCCTTCGGCCAAGAGGCTGACCTCACATCAAAGTCCCTCCCGGGACATGAATCACGTCGGGGGAGGCGGGGGGGGGCGGGGGGGGGGGGGGGGGGGGGCGGGGTCACGTGTTCCCAAGGCCAAGGCGAGTGAGTGAGAGGGAGAGAGAGAGAGGGAGGGACCTGTACAATGTTTCAATCTGAGGGCCGAAACTCAGGGACCCGAGGGATGTGGGTGTAGCGTTCATATACGGTTCATCTGGTCCATCTGTGAATGTGATTCACCCCGGAGGGAGCGAGGGAGCGAGGGAGGGAGGGAGGGAGGGAGGGAGGGAGGGAGGGAGGGAGCGAGCGGAGGTATGCGGGTCCTGGTATTTGACGAGGGGGAGATTAAGTGACGGGGCAACGTTGACAGTCATCTGGTCACAGGCCGTTCATCACGCCGGACAAAAAGGTTCCTGGCTTACCGTCTATATCATGAGGCCGTTCGGGCCCCGGTCAGCGAGGGGGAGACAGTGACAACTAATTACTTCTTGTAATTAATTAAGAGAAAATTAAACATTGTACGCAAATTAATCTCGAGACACAAACAGTAAATGTCACGTCCATTTCATCAGCGAGGGGACACGGTGATGAACAGGGCATTTTGTTCCAAGGCCCCCGGGGGATAATATGGCTAATCAACATTAGCAATGCATGAGGGAGAGAGAGAGAGAGAGAGAGACCAAGAGAGAGAGAGAGAGAGAGAGAGAGAGGTCTCCGTGTGCAAATTATGACTTCCTGCTACTAGCCTTTGAAAGCGGCGACACCTCGTTGTGTAGTTCTGCCCTGCAAAGACCGACAAATAAGGCATGCTTGAGCGGAGCGCGGCGAGGAACGCGAGAACACGTACGCAGAGAGCCGTCGCCAACTAATAGAGAGGAAGGGAGCGCAGCCAGACCTCACATCGAGACAAACACGTATACTCCCAACACAAACCCTGCCGTCCCACAAACCCTAATTCTTCCCTCCTAATGGAAAGTTCAACCGCTCCAGCCTCCAGAGCCGATATATATCAGCTGACGCATGCTAGATGTGGGGGGAAAGAGATACGCCTGTAGATCCGAAGCCACGATAGCTACAGAGCCGGTGACCCCGTGTTTTAGGGGCCGGCGTTTACATCTCATCAACCCCCGCGCGCGAGCCACTTAAGGACGAGAGCGAGCGACGTAACATCTCCACATTAGTTTTATGCACAGCGAGGTGCGCAAGGTTAGGAGGGGGGTGCTGGTTATCCCCGGCTCCACGCTCTCTCTCAGTCATGGCCTTACATTCAACACCCAGGGCCCCGTCTGGGGGGTCCTACAGCTGTAACACAGGGTAAGGAAACACTGCGGCTATTTCTGGACTGTGGAATGGAGAGGAGGGAGGCAGAGGGAGAGAGGGAGGGAGGGAGGGAGAATGGAGGAGGGAGGAGGAAGGGAGGAAGGAGGCGGCTGTCCCCTCAATTGCAGCTGGCTGCAGCAGTCCAGACAGGTTTTATGGTCATTGCCCTCCCAGCAGGCCACAACCCCCAACACCAAGGTTTCAGCTAATGGCACTTCCAGTCTTCGCTGAAAGGGCAACTTGAGTCTTCAGTTCTTTTCCATTCCAAGAAAAAGAGGGCAATAAATAGGCAATTGGGCCAATAGGCATTCATCGGTCTGTCTGCTTTGTGCATTGTCTCTTCTCATCCTCGTCGTAAGTGAATAGGACGTGGAGTCACGACTTCACTTCATATGATAACACTGGTTAATCCAAAAGGAATCAAATATGTTATGCGGCAAGCTCTTGAAAAAGGAGCGCAAACTCGATGGCACAAAAAAATATATATAGATTTATTTTTTTACAGAGATTGTCAGATCTCTTAAGAGCCACTAGATGGCAGAGTTGAATTTGAAAAAAAGACAAAGACAGGGAGAGACTCCACAGACCACAGAAACCAACAGGCTCATGTGAAACACGGTGAACCACAGCTGGTCTGCTTCACACATGCAAACCCTGCAATTGACAAGAATCAGAAACAAGCATATAAAGTAAATCTTTATGGAAACTCCCGAGAACCTATTCGCCGCGTTCGGGTCGCCGACATGCATCACAACTAAATCCAATATTGTGTACTACATCCTACGAACCACATCGACATAAAGGCCTCCATTTAGTTACATAATGTGGGGGGGGGGGGGGGGGGGAAGGGTCTCTCAGTTCTCCCCACCTGGCGCGCCCCGCGCCTGGCTGACAAGCCTCGGAAATTGTTCGTCCCACTACACGTCCTCGCCTGGTCTGGAGCGGAGTGGCGGACTCTGCGCGGGTTTCCTGAGAACACACATTCCTATTAAAGCCCTGCCTGGCGAGGTGAGAGAGACGTGTGAGAGAGAGAGAGAGGTGTGTGTGTGTGTGTGTGTGTGTGTGTGTGTGTGTGTGTGTGTGTGTGTGTGTGTGTGGGCCGAGGCCGGCGTGCCGAAAAGGCTCCAGATGGGGAGTGATGGAACGGTGAAGTCTGCCAGGCGCTGCCCCGGCCTCCGCCAACAGCACTAAAACAGTTTCCGTTGTGACACAACTAATCCTCATCACTGTGCCTAGAGCGGAGGATCTACCTCGGCCCGCCTCTCACCAGCGGCGGCAGGCAGCCGTCCACCTCCAGGGCGGAGGGCCAGACACTGCCAGGAAGAATATATTATGAACACGCTCGGCTTCTCTCCGAGAGGCCCCAGGAATAGCCCCTCCATTTTAGGTGGTCCGCCAGGTGCTGGCACCACCTCTCTAAATACCGCAGAATCTCGCAACACTTGGCACAAGTGGGCCTGCGCTTGCCGCTGGCATTACCTTGCATCAAGGTGACACTCACTTAGGGGATGACCGCTGAGGAACCGGGAAGAAGGCTCCTGCAACTGTACCTTGCTCAGGATGTAGATGGGATCCCCGCGTCTGAAGGACAGCTCGTCCGGGAGGTCTCCCGTGCAGTCCCACATACCCTGGTAGAAGTTGGCGTAGTCCGTGCTCTTATTAACTGGGTAGAAGGGACATAACAGACACCAAATCAGAGTTTTTTTTTTTTTTTTTTTTTAACTGGCACTGACCACTTCCCTAGACTCTGCAGGCCAGGGTACACAGATTAGATACTGTAATGCCCTCACATGAGCAAGAGGAGGCGGTAGAGAGCTGATAAAAGAGTAGTGGCTCAGAGCCCAGGGGGAGGCAGGCACCAGGCAGGCTTTTGGACAGACTCTTTGGTGACTCTGGCCTCCTCCTTTCTGCTGATTTAATGGTCTCCCTCACTTGACTTAACTGTAGAAGTCAGTAGAAGAAGAGCACACACGGATGATAGAATCTAATGATAGAATAAAACATTTTATCTATTTTTTATCTATTTATTACTAAAAGATTTGCGCTACATCTCTACCTCATTTCTGCATTTTGTACTTTAGTTTTGTATATTTTGTAGGGGTGTAAAGGTACACGTATCCGTACCGAACCGTTTCAGTGTGTACCATACCGTTCCGAACGGCTGTGTACCGAACTAATACAACGGTATGTTAACCACTAACGACCGCCCACCAGGGGCTGTTTTTTTCACAATCTAATATAATTATTATTAAGTCGATTATTAATTTCAATATAGAATATTCGTTGACAGCCCTACAAGTACAATTAGTTACTGCACACTACATCACCCCTGAGTGGAACAGGGAAAGCCAAACTTTCCCCCACTGTACCGAAAACCCGTACCAAACCGTGACTTCAAAAGCGAGGTACGTACCGAACCGTGGTTTTTGTGTACCGTTACACCCCTAATATTTTGTATAGTGTTTGGTCTTTATTCTTTTTTCACTGTATGAAGCACAATCTCAGGGGGCTCATGCAGAACAAAGCATTTCACTGTAATGCAGATGTACAGTACCTTATGTGACAAATAAAATGGAATGGCCGGAGGTGACGATGATCACATGGATGCGGGTTAAAAACACAAGATTTGCATTTTCGCCCCGCATCGCTACAAGTACCTAATCTATTTTTAAAAAGGCAAAAGTCAAGAGGAAGTTGTGCAAGTTAACTTGTAACCCTGTTATCGCCAGGGTTGTTTCGAAGTTTTCAGTTTGCATGTCCAAATAAACTTCCTCTATAACCGTTACTTCCCTTTCACATAGAGTTAAGCGTGTTCGCCAACACAGAAGGGTTGAAAACTAAGGTAGAATCTGTAATGCCTTCAAACAGAGACCTCTAGGGCAGAAGAGCCCCTCTTTGAATTGCGTTTTGTTTACATTTTTTGTTTTTGTCTGATGTGTGGATTGGGCTTCAGTGGGTATAGGGGAGGGGTTTCTACTGCTGGCCAGACCTCAGGCTCTGCCAAGAGAGGTCTGGAGAAACACCGACAGTATGATAAGTTACTAAACTCCAACCCACACGTCGGACCAAAACAAAACAAAAAAGAAATAAAAAAAGAGCAATACCAAGAGAGGCTCTTTTGTCTAGAGGTGGCTGTTTGACAGCATTACATTATTCTACCTTTAACTATCCCCAGGCCCAGGGCGGCTAAGTGGCGCAGTGGGCAAGGCGCTCGCCACTAATGCAGGAGATGCTGTGTTCGAGCCCAGCTCTCGGCGTTGCTACCAGCTTGGCTGGTCGTTCATACAATTGGCAGTATTAGGGGGTGGGAAGCTGGTGGGTGGGGATCGGACGTTGTGGACAGCGACTCCTACAGGTCAGTTGGTGCGCCTGCGCAGCAGAATCAGGAAGCAACGAGGGCGGCGTGTCCCTCCCACGCAGACCCCTCGCCGCTGAGAGATCGCGCTGTTCAGGTGAAAAGATGCGACGGCTGCCTCCTCGTGTACCGGAGGGGACACGTGATGCAAGGCTTCGTCCGCATTGCAGCCGACCTGTGGGAGGCATGGTCTAGCAACGTTCAAAACAGGGGAGGGTAGAATTGGACAATACGAAATTGGGATGGGAGAAAAATAGAAAATGGGAGAAAAAGTAGATAAAAAAAAATAAACTATCCCCAGGCCCTACTTTCTTCCCTACAGTAGTTTCATACTCCCTACATTTCATTTACATTTAGTAATTTAGCCGACGCTTTTATCCATAGTGACTTACAAGTTTTGTACGACAAGTCAGCAGGAAGGGTACAACTCTCATCAGCCGAGTAACAATGTTCATCAAAGTGTTGAGTGCTACAGTGTAGGTTAGTATATTAGGACATGACAGTACGGTTAGTTAGGTTTATTTTTTTAAGGCCCGGCTCCATTGATCCGTTGCATCAGTCTGTCTGCATCCCTATTTCATTCATTTTCAATGAGGAGTATCCCGTTGGAGAGGGCTGACGATGTGTCCATCTCTGCCGGTCTTGACGGAGCAAAAAGGTTCGGACAAGGATGGACTTTTGGAACCGATGGATACGTCACCTCGCGTCAACAAGGTTTCAGCAAACGCACAATTGTGTTAAGTTGTCATTTGAAAACAAACCAACACACTGCAATACCTTACTTCTGTTTGCATCTCCGTTTTGCGATGGATCAATGTAGCCGGGCCCAATGTTTTGACACAAGGTATTTGAGTGAGGTCTACCTGCCACAGGAGGGAGGGAATAGCTCGATGCCTCCACCTTCGGAGGAGGCTTTGGAAGAGTAGGCATTGGAGGAGTAGGCATATCCTCCTCTGGAGAAAGACAAGATATTCCTTTATGGGCGGCTGATTGGCACAGTGGGCAAGGCGCTCGCCACTAACGCAGGAGACGCTGGGTTCGAGCCCAGCTCTCGGCGTTGCTACCGGCTGGCCGGTCATTCATACTAAACACAATTGGCAAGTGTTAGAGGGTGGGAAAGCCGGTGGGTGGGGATTGGACGTTGTGGACAGCGACTCCTACAGGTCGGTTTGGTGACACCGGTGCGGCGGAAGTATCGGGGGCAGCGTGAGCCTCCCACGCGTTACTCCTCGCCACAGAGTTCGAGCTGCTGCGGTGAAAAGATGCGACAGGCTGCCTCCTCGTGTACCGGAGGGGACACGTGATGCAAGACTTCTATCCTCACTACAGCTGACCAGTGGGAGGCATAGTCTAGCAACGTTCAAGACAGGGGAGGGAAGAATTGGATAATACGAAATTGGGATGAGAGAAAAATAGAAAAATAAGGAGAAAAAGTGGATACAAAAAATAAAAAGATATTCCTTTATTGGGCGGCTGGGTGGTGCAGCGGACATTGCGCTCGTCACCAACGCAAGAGACACCGGGTTCGAATCCGGCTGTCGCCGTTGCCTCCGGCTTGGGCCAGCCGTCATACTAACTCGATTGGCAGAGTTAGCGGGTGGGAAGTCGAAGGGTGGTAATCTGGACGTTGTAAACAGCGACTCCTACAGGTCGATTGGGGCGCCTGCACAGCAGAGACAGGAAAATGGCGGGGGCAGTGTGAGCCTCCTACACGTTACTCCTCGCCAAATGAGAGTCCGCGCTGGCAGGTGAAAAGATGTGACAGGCTGCCTGCACATGTATCGGAGGGAACATGTGACGGGCTTCTATCCTCCCTACAATCGGCCAGTGGGGGGCACATGCAAGCAACGTTCAAGACAGGGGAGGGGAGAATTGGCACGGCTAAATTGGGATGGGAGAAAAATAGAAAAATGGAGGAGAAAAAAAGTGGGGGGGGGGAAATATATATATATTCCTTTATTGATCCCCTTGGAGAAATGCGGGCGTCATAGCAGCATGGGGGAGGGGCATGGTAATAGCAGATAAATATAGGCAATCAAATTAGATCTGAATATAAAAATAAACAATATAATTAACTCTATAAGAATATGAGCAAGTGAACAGTGTAATTAAAAGGTGCAGATGAGTATGGTCTGTATGCCCTATCAGTTATATTGAGAAAGAGACAGTATTGCCGTTAGCTGACATTTAGCATACAGTGAACAGTAGCATACAGTGAACACTTGACAGACGTTACCATGAAAGGGATCTTTACCAGCAGTGAACATAGAGAACTGAGCAGTGGCAGAATCACCTAATATAGTATTATAACGATATAACATAAGCACATGCACTATGTTCATTCTATATTCCATAGAGGCTATAACAGTCCTCCACGTACCTTGGGCTGCATTCTCTAATACAGTGGATTCCAACTCTCTCCGGGGATCCACATTTTCAAAATATAACGTTTCTTATGACTCTATCCACTTATAATCCTTTTATAAGGCTTATCATACATTACAGGGACCAGAGGAGTGGCAACATAAAATATAGACAGAGAGTAGCTCTGGATATCAATAATTTTGGAGAATCGTTTTGGGACCCACGTTATTCTTCCTGCGATGACTGATCTTTGGATCGTGGCCCAGTCTTTGAAAACCACAGCTGTCAACAGGTCTACATGTGCAGAAGTTCTGCGTTTGTGTGGATCTAGATAGAAAACAATGGCATATCTATACAGTATATATAGCTCACAGGGAGCCATGAGAAATGGCCGACCTGGCAGCTCTTCATAGATGTCTTCATCGATGGGCTCAGACTCAGCCGAGGTGCAACGAGGCCCGGTAGGGCCGATGTCGTCGTACTCCAGGTTCTCATCCTCGTCCTCTGGGATGATCCCCGACATGTCTACACATGGGAGAACGTGTACACATGTAAGAATAATACAATGGATCATGTTGATTTTAGACCATGCCATTTGTCACATACAGTAATTTACCCATCTCAAGCCTCCAACCACAACTGTTGCTTCTTTGTTTGTCTGAGGGAACTAACGATTGTGATTGGACGATCAAGAAAAAAGGACGGGGCTTGAGACGGCTCAATTGAACCTTTGCACTGAAGAACCATATAAGTGTTTTGAAATGTTCTTTTGGTAAAGTCGATCCAAATCACCTGGGAGGTGTGAATGTGATATATCACCAGGGAGCACTCAACCTCTAGCGTCTTCCAACTATAAAATGAACACAACGCTCTTAACGTACCATCTTTATAGATAATATAAAGTTTGAAAACATTATTCCTCTGAAAACATAAAAGAAAAAACAGGAGTTATACGGTTCTCCTTCTGAGGTGCTCGATTGAAGTTTTGCAAACCTTTCAAAACTTTCAAAACCAAGTCAATCTTCTTCACCCAATCCCCCGCCTCCCTCTGTGATGACGCACAGAACTGGGAAAAGGGAGAGGAGAAGTGAAAACTGCAGTCTGTCCAACGTACAGTTTTACATATATTAATTAACATAAACAAATAACACTGCATTTATGCATAGTAAAATGTTTCCACAGGGAAGAGCCTGAATGTGTGAAAAACACTCATAAACCTTTTTCATAAACCCGACGTGTCGGGACGTTGCAAATCTTAACAGTTCGCTCGTAAGAACGAATACGTTTTTTTTTTTTAAACACAAATTTGACGAAGTGCTAAGCACAAATGACAAGCTTCGCACAATGATTAAAGCATGGCACATCTTGAGTCCACATTGGGGGGGGGTTTATGACTAGAGGCGGTTACATTTGGCATGTCGCAATGGCTGCACTGTATGTGTGCTCAAAAGGTTATGTAGAAAAATTTATAAATAAAACATCTCACCTGATACACTCGCTTGTCGGGAGCGGAGATTTCAAAGCAACAGTCTTTCTTGGAATCTTTTCTGAGGATGTTGTTAATTTTGATGTTGTACCCCTCGATCCCAAAGTCACCTTTCTGCTGCTTGTCTGTCAAGGAGGGGGATTCAAAATTGCAAAAGCAAGCGCTACCGGTTCACATAGATTTTTTATTTCTTTTTGTCTTACATACAGGTGTATGCCCAGCCCATATGGGCTTACAAGACACAAACAGTAAGTGATCATATAGACCAAGGTCGCCACCAAAAAAGAAAACTAAATAAAACATAATAACAAGCTGTAAACAATGTACTTCAAAGAAACAAGAAGAATTCATATCAAATTATATAGGATATGTGTTTTGTCTTAACACATTCCCGCCCGAGCACGGAGATCTCCATGTTTCGATTCCACCCGTTGTGGACAGAGGCACGGATATATCCGTGGGAAGTTGTTATTGCTTTTATTCCATTTTAATAACCTATTCAAGGTCGCCGAGCGGCACTGCAGATTTACCCTACTCTATGAATTCGACAAGGTGCAATACCGGCCATATCCTCTTAGGGGCGCTATCGCGATAATGCAGTGTGCCCTGTGGCTGAACGGATCAGTCTTTTTTTATTTATTTTTTGAGATTTCAGTAGCAGGATTCTGGATGTGCAGCATGTAGCTTGGATTACGTTTCAGATCGCAGATTTCACCATGCAATAAGGGGATTTATCATCAGCCAATGGATATATCGATCTACCAGATGGCGATCGATAACGGGGAAATGCTCAGGGGGATCAGCCCGGACCACGGTAAGATCTTTTTCACGTAAATTACAGCCCGATCGGGCATTGTTTTGATAGCCATCCAAGCGTTCGGCCTATGTGGCTAGTTAGACGAACACGGTTATTGGTAATCAATAATAATAAATAATAAACGACGTCCCCCGCCCCCCCCCCCTTTCATGCATACATGCTTTGGGATCGTGTCGATCATATGCAGTTTGAGTTATTTCTGTAGCATCTGTAAAACGGAAATGCCATTGTATATAACGTTAGCAGCTATTAGCCCTATAACTAGCCTTCCAGAAAATATACTAGTCCCAAATCCCATATAACGCTTATATTCACGGCGCTATAAAATGAGAACCTATTGATGATTTTTTTTTCTTTAAGCCATTTTGAAGGGACGGTTTATGGATTCAATTGACAATGAGAATGGACAGATAGCAATACTATAAAGTATAGAATTAGCTGTACAAACAACCCCACGTTTGTTTACATTCCCCGTACCTCTTGACATTAATTAGACTCAGCCCAATGGCCCCGAATGTGTTTCTCCAAAAATCCTGCAAAACTGAAAATCTCCTCCACATAAATACAACTCAACATACACAACAACACTCTCAGACTGCCTAAACAAATCCGGATTTATAAATTGAACTTTCTCAAATAAAACCCTCCTCAAGTCAAGTGAAAAACAAAATTAAATTCATCCTCCACCACCCCCAGATCACAGAGAACACACAACCGCTCCTCCTTAGAATCTACCCACTTCCACAGCCAATAGCTAGGGTGCCAGACCTTAACTGGGCACACAGAGACCTCCATCATCTCTTTAAATGTACCATTACATAAAGTTCAGTAAAATACTTGTCTTTAATTTCAACATATTTTCTATGTTTTGGTTTCTTCCATATCTCCACCTTCCACTTATCCTGATGAATTGTTGATCATTTTTGTTTAATTATATGAACCTTACACTGCAGATTATTCATAAAAATCATACTTAAATCAGCAGAAGAAATAAACGACGAAGATCCTAGCGTACGGCGGCTCCATCCGCTATTCAGATGTCTTGTGAGGGTCTTGTGAACGCAGCGACCCGTCTTCGTCAGGATGAACAACACACTTTAAATACCTTTCTTGCTGCCGTAGTAGTAGAACGTTTGGTTGCTTAGAGCGCACCATCTCGTCTGCCATTCTGTGCCGAAGAAGCTGTGATCTACGAAAAGGAAAGTCAATAGGAATCTTTGTAAACAAAAAAGGAACTTAATGATTTGTGACGGAAATGTTATCTATGTCCATCCGTGTTAAATCTCTGTACAGCTTTGACTAGTTAATATGATCAACTAGCTACAGCTCAAAGACACTAGGAGACAGTCTTAACAGTGTTCTTAAGTGTATCTTAGGAGATATGAGAGGTCCAAGGATTTTTTTTTCTCCAGTTCTAGTGTGAAGTCATAACAAAGCCATAGACCCATTCTTTGTTTTGATTCCTCTCATCTTTATTATCATATCTGGTATCTTACATTTACATTTGACGCTTTTATCCAAAGCGACTTACAAGTTCTGTACGACAAGTCATCAGGAAGGGCACAACTCTATCAGCTGAGTAACAATATTCATCAAAGTGTTGAGTGCTACAGTGTAGATTAGTTTATTAGGACAAGTGCATGACAGTAAGGTTAGTTAGGGTTAGACATTTAAAAAAAAATAAAAAAAAATAAGATAATGGTTGAAGAAGTGCGTCTTTAGTCGACGGCGAAAGATTGGACGTCATGTAAAAAAGTATGTATTTAATGTACGTCTGACCAAAGTTCTTTCTCACTTTCTGGTCAGACGCTAGTGTGTCTGATTGTAAACTGAGCTCTGTTGGCCGCAGAAATAAACTATGTTCTATATTTTAATATATACAATTGACTCTGAATTCCTACAGCTTACTGTCATGGCTCATTTGAATATTCCACAACATGATTTATTTGGACGTAAAGGGCACAACACACACACAGTGCCATAGATGCAAAGCGTTTTCACATAGATTGAACTGGTCCTACCAGCCTCTACCTCATTTTTTGCATTTTGTTTGCATTTGTACTTTCGTTTTGTATATTGTATATTATTTTGTATAGTGTTTGGTCTTTATTCTTTAACTTTTTTTTTATGTATGAAGCACAATGTCAGGGGGATCATACAGAACCAAGCATTTCACTGTAATGTACATGTAGCTTATATGTGACAAATAAAACAAAACTTGAAAACTTGGAACTTAAAAGGGCCATGCCTGTGTGCTGCTAATATGGGCAGAGTGGCTAAGTATTCACTAATGAATGAATGAATGAATGAATGAATGAATGAATGAATGAATGAATGAATGAATGAATGAATGAATGAATGAATGAATGAATGAATGAATGAATGAATGAGAAAGAGAGTGAGTGAGTGAGTGAGTGAGTGGCATTGACAGTCACAGAAGTGCTTTGCATATAAAAACAAAAATAATAATAAAAAACCATATATATATATATATATACACACACCGTATATAAAATCATCAGCCCCCAAAGTCTGACTGGGTACCCACCCTTTCTGCGTTTCTCCAGATACCCTGCCTTGAAGACAGAGGTCAGGTCCTGGGCTGCCACGGGCTGGGCACCTGAACAGGGAGTTTAAATTTTTTTTATTTTTAGCCTTTAACAACCCTGTGCTCTCATGACACGTACATTTGGAACTGACACATCAGGGGAAAAAAGGACCCCTTTTAATTCCGACTTCAGCATAATTCAAAACAACACTAGATTACGGTCAAAGTCTTTCAAAGTTAGTCACACAATGTAACACTTAGCAAAGACAGAGTTAAATATAAAATCAGACGTATTTCCATTTCCCTGGTTATATCCTATTGGGGTTAATAATGGGTAAATTTAACAGCTAAGGCCTCGGTTTCTCAACTGGACAGTGTCTTCTGGTGCAGCCTGTCTGTTTCAGAGTGCAACTTCAATGCAAATGTTCAACTGCTGTGTCAAAGTTGCTTTGTGTGAAACGGGGAGGCTATAAAAGCGGCAGCTGCTTAGGGCCAATAAAAGCCAGACCTCTAACCACCATTTCACAAGCCTCTCCCTGGTACTCTAGTTAAAAAAACTAAACAGAAAATCGTGTACAGGTTACCGTGATGGAGCATGCACGGCCGAGGCTACTGTACATCGAGGAATGCGATTCTCAAGACTAGAGAGCCGCGGCAGTAATTATCTGTCCCCAAACTGTGACTGGGGGTAATAAAGCATGCTCTTGCTCCGTCAAGGGGGTGGGGGTATTCGGAGGGGGGGGGGGGGGGGGGGCTGAGGGTAGCAGTTGTGCCCCCCGTTGAATTGCTTCCCAAGTATGTTGCCAAGTTACAACTGGAATGTCTGCCTCATTCTGCCCCCTCGAAAATCACTTTCTCTTTTTACACAGACTGAGAGACTGTATATTTTGTCCCAGGTTGTTTACGTCAAATCTCTCTACCTCGTATTAGCAATTTTCTAAATGTTTAATACAGTTTAATATTCATAGTTCGTATTGAATGCACATAGTTTGTGGAAAAGGTGTGTATGGTCTACTGTATATTGTACATACACCGCTGTGCATGCTGTGCACCGTCCTGTGGAATTCTACCGTCCTCATACCATAGGTTTACAGTGAGACAGTATTGACTGTGGAATTCTACCGTCCTCATACCATAGGTCTACAGTGAGACAGTATTGACTGTGGAATTCTACCGTCCTCATACCATAGGTCTACAGTGAGACAGTATTGACTGTGGAATTCTACCGTCCTCATACCATAGGTCTACAGTGAGACAGTATTGACTGTGGAATTCTACCGTCCTCATACCATAGGTCTACAGTGAGGCAGTATTGACTGTGGAATTCTACCGTCCTCATACCATAGGTCTACAGTGAGGCAGTATTGACTGTGGAATTCTACCGTCCTCATACCATAGGTCTACAGTGAGACAGTATTGACTGTGGAATTCTACCATCCTCATACCATAGGTCTACAGTGAGACAGTATTGACTGTGGAATTCTACCGTCCTCATACCATAGGTCTACAGTGAGACAGTATTGACTGGAATTCTACCGTCCTCATACCATAGGTCTACAGTGAGACAGAATTGACTGTGGAATTCTACCGTCCTCATACCATAGGTCTACAGTGAGGCAGTATTGACTGTGGAATTCTACCGTCCTCATACCATAGGTCTACAGTGAGACAGTATTGACTGTGGAATTCTACCGTCCTCATACCATAGGTCTACAGTGAGACAGAATTTACTGTGGAATTCTACAGTCCTCATACCATAGGTCTCTACAGTGAGACTGAATTTACCATGGAATTCTACCATCCTCCTACCATAGGTCTACAGAATTTACTGTGGAATTCTACCATCCTCATACCATAGGTCTACATTGAGATTAGCTTTTTGCACCCAATATTACAAAGGCAATTTCCTGGGAATTTATTCCAGGGTATACACATGATATACACACGATTACAAATGAACCCTTCCTTCCGAATACGAAGAACCACATACATAAGTCTGTCTTGTGTTTGTCGAGTCTGTGTATTTACAGTTGTGAAGTCAACCCTAATCACTTGGTAGTGTGAATGTTAGTACTCAGCCTCTACCAGCATGTACCCATGTACAAAGTGTACCCATGTACTTTGTAACCGTAATAACTTGCACATTTCTTAAAGATGGAATAAGTGGTATTTTCATGTCAAAATATGTGTTAAATAGCTCTACATTCCAACAGCCATCACTGACAGAGTGTTTGGTCAGTAACATGAGTCTCCCAGTCACTCCGCTCTAAAATAAATTGTCGGGTCCCGTTCCCACTTTATCCAATCAGGAGAGAGAACCCTAGATATTGGTACTTATTTCAAAAAATCTTGCCAAGCCAAACTTGCTGGCAAATTATTTTACTTGTTTCAAGCACATATTATTTACCATAATATTATTTACCACATATTATTTACACATATATACACCAAAATAACTAAGGAGATAGTGGTGGACTTCAGGAAAAATAAAACAGGCACGCACAGCCCCATCCACATCAATGGAGAGGAGGTTGAGCGTGTCTGTAGTTTCAAATTCCTGAGAGTTCACATCTCTGAGGACCTGTCCTGGACCACCAACACCTCGACCCTGGTCCACAAGCGCCTCTTTTTCCTGAGGAAGTTGGCCAAGCTCCACCTATCCCCTCCTGTGCTAGTGAACTTTTATCGCTGTACGATTGAGAGCACCCTCACCACCTGCATCTCAGTCTGGTACGGCAACTGCACCGTTAACACTTTGAGTGCCAGCGACGAGATTTCTCGTTAGTTCATGACGACCGTTGAGTGCCAGCGACGAGATATCTAGTTTTTTTTATTAGCGATTTGAATTCATATTTCATCAATCTAGCCTCACGTTAGTGCTGAAAACTCTCTGAGCTCCATTGGGAAAATACCGCCCCCTATCGTCTCTCCCTGTGGTACTGCACCCCTTTGGAATGGATTGAATAAAACACATGGGGGGGGGGGGAATCCAGCTTCCTCATTTTACTTCTCAGGCAAGTCACCCGAGAGGATCGGATTCATTGCCGACCACCAGAAGAGCGTGGAATACATATTTCCAGTACCCAGTGTTGGATCAATAAACGCGATCGATATTTGGAATGGCGATCAGGAATTGGAATAATCTTTTTGGAGAACATCTGATCTGAGGTAAGGAATCTATTTTACCAGTCTTAGGATAATCAGAGCTTTTTTCACAGAGATATCAACGTGTGCCCTATGTGTGTGTGTGCGTGTGTGTGTGTGTGTGTGTGCTGATCAGGAAATGAGATAATTGATTTTTCAGCTCGCTTCTATAGCGTGCATAAGTACACATATACTATCGATAATCTAGCGTTTATTTGAAAACTATTCATAAATAGGCCGAAAAATTACAAAGTTTTTTGTGTATTCTAGAATATTCCAGTAAAGCGGCGTCCACCTAGATATATTATCACAGAATCTTTATATTTTCCTGAAACTTTCAAAAGACAAGCGTTTTTCAAAATGGTATAAAACGGAAATGAACAGATTAAAAAACAATCCGTTTCGACAATGTTGACTGCAAACAAGTCATTGATAAGCGACGGCCAGATTAGACACATCATAATTTAAGACATAGTTTATGCGTTTGCAAATATGAGAGCTCTATCATTGAAGTGGGTGGTGGCATTCAAGGGGGGTAAGGCGCACCGCATGGCTGGCACTGAGTGTGTTAAGGACCGGAAATCACTGCAGAGGGTAGTGAAAATAGCCCAACGCATCACCAAGACCCAACGCATCACCAAGACCCCCCCCCCCCCATCTCATCAATCTATGAGAAGCGGTGGTCACGGAGAGCACGGAACATCATCAAAGACGCTTCTCGGGGTTCCGGTTCCGGGTCGAGAATGGGGTAGACCTCTCTGAGCCACGCTGTGACTCCCAAACTTTTATTTTACTTTAATTAAGAAGCCTCTTTTTTTTTATTCCAAGATAATTTAACCATTACCATACGTCATCCATATTTCTACCAGTCTTATTCAGCCAAAAAAATAAAAGAAGAAAAAGCGTAATGGCTGCGCGAGTCTTAAGAAGCGAGACCGGCCCTGTGGATGGGCCCACCATGGTTAAGCTAATGGATGAACTCAAGCTAGCTTTCACCACGGAGTTCAGAACGTTTGCCGCCTCGCTCGAATCCAGACTCGACGGCTTCCAACTGGCGGTCGCAGACCATACTCAACGCCTGGCCTCCGTAGAAGACAGCCTGAATACATGGTCTGGTAGGATGGAAGAGCTGGAGGCCAGATGCACAGCTCAAGATGAAATTATCGGCAAGCTAAAAACCAAGGTAATTGACGTTGAGTCACGCTAAACTCCAAAAGAGTTGGGTGGGACAGGTCTTCGCCACAAACTATTCTACATTTAGTAGGAGAGTGGCCATACTGATCAATAAAAATCTCCCCTTTAGACTCATAACTTCCTCTGTAGATAGCCAAGGCCGCTATGTGATTATCAAAGGGGTTCTTAAGGGTAAAGAAATTACATTTATGAATGTATACTGTCCCCCAGGCTACTCCCCTGACTTTCTATGCAAAGTATTTACTGAATTTAATGGCCTGGCCTCTGAGGCTGAGGTTACACCTTTCGTATCATCTTCGTATTGTTTTCTTATGCGTATCGCCGCGACGTCATGCGCCTCGAGTCACACTTTCGTTTTTTTTTCGTTTTTGTCAGCCAAGCACACTGATGTAGTACACTGCCAAAGCAGTAGGTGGCAGTAGGTGGCAAACATGAAGGCAATTTCAACCAATCAGAACGAATGTGCCAATACACTTCCTGGTGGAAGCTCCACCAAAGAAAATGTCAATAAGGCAGCCTATGCCGCGCCACCATCTTGTTTACTCAATGCAGCAATACATTTTCAGCAAAGCCTAATAAAAGTGCAATAAACAAAACGGATACATTCACTGTGTGTTCTGCTTGTCATTTGTTGATGAAACAAAACTAACATCAACACAAGTGACCACCAAGAGCGGATAGTTTTAGTCTAAAAAACGCTCGGTAGCATTGTTAGCTGCATGCTAACGTCAATGGAGTATGCCATTATAACAATATAGCATTGTGGCTAGAAGCTAACGTTAGCTCACGCTACTTAGCCAGCAACAAAACTGATGATATCGCGAGCTATCAGTAGTTAGATAACATTAGAGACAACGCTGTGTGTATTAAACAAAGGTGAATAGATGACTGGGCCATTTTGTTTAATGCTTGTTAAGTTGAAAGAGGAACTCTGAGCTAACAGGGTCTGAATCCTGATAGCTCACGTTAGCCAGCTGCTCATGCAATCGGTAATGCTAGCAGAATGAATGGATGTAAACTTTATTTAACATATTGCATATGGGTACAATACAATACGGCTCAATACAAACAATTGTTAAGGGAATGCAGACTGTTGTAGCTTGGACTGGGGTCCTTATAACAATAACTTGACAACACATGGTAGCTGAAGCTATTTGGGACACGGAGCTCTGTCCCAAACACACACACTGTACACAGGAAGGGCACGCAGATGGTATCTACTGCGCATGGGCGTTTTCGCAACAACTGACTACACGCTGTTGTCGGCGCGTTTTTTTTGCGTATCTCCAAACGCAAACAAAATTTTGCGTTTCAGCCGTATCCACAAAAAAACGCCAAAAAACGCATTTCTGTGTAGATAGGACATCAAACGTCGTCAAAAACGTATAAAAAAACGCCAGGAATACACTAGTCTAACCATAGCCTGAGAATGCCTTTGTGGGCGGAGACTTTAACTGTCACCTTATACCGTCTCTTGACAAACTCCCACCCAGTTCGGCTCCCCCCTCTAGGCAAGCAAAGATGCTCTCCTCCCTATGTACAGACATCGGATTCTCAGATGTCTGGAGAACCCTTTGCCCATCCGAACTGAAGTTTACCTTTTTTAGCGCCCCACATAAGAGCAACAGTAGAATAGACTATTTCTTCATCCCTTCCTCTAAGTTCTTTCTAGTATCGTCCTGCACAATCGGAAGTATTGTTTTATCGGATCACGCCCCTATATATCTGGTCTACTCCTTGTCAGAAGAGAGGGCGCTGTCGAGATGTTGGCGTCTTAACCCATACATCCTCAAGGATGATAGGTTTGTACAAACTTATTTCGAATCAAAATTTAAAATGTTCTACTCAATTAACTCACATTCTACGGATAACCCGTCTCTGCTCTGGGAAACATCCAAGGTCTTTTCTCGCGGACTGATTATGTCTTACGTATCATCCAAGAAACGCAAGAAAAGTGAACAATGCAAACTTCTTGAATCCAAACTAGCCGACCTTGAGAATCAACATGTTTCAAACCCAGCCCCGGCTGTGCTTATAGAGCTTACGGCCACCAGAACTGCGTTAAACACTCTTCTGATCCAGGACGCCGAATACTCTTAAATTTGCCAGACAGAGAATAATAATAATAATATCTTAAAATTATATAGCGCCTTTCAGGAGACCCAAGGCGCTTAACAGCTAAGGGAGGGGGACAGGGAACAACGTAACAACAAAAATATTTATCAAAGGAAAGAAAATAAAGAAAAGATTAAAGAAAAAGGGGAAATCAGGCAGTCATTTACAAATTTGGTGAAAAAGTGGGTTTTGAGTTGGGATTTGAAAGAGTGCAGGGATGTAGCACTACGTATGTTTGGAGGGAGTGAGTTCCAGAGGGTGGGTGCGGCCACAGAGAAGGCTCTGGGACTAACAGTCTGCATGTTGGTGGTGGGGATGGAGAGGAGACCGGAGTCAGAGGACCGCAGCCTCCAGGGCGGAATGTAGGGATGGAGGAGTTCTGCTAGGTACCGGGGGGCAAGGGAGTGAAGGGCTTTGTAGGTGATGAGGATCTTGAAATTGATGCGGGACTTGACTGGAAGTCAGTGGAGGTGGATGAGGGTGGGGGTGATGTGGTGCCAGGACTTGGTGCGGGTGAGAACCCTGGCAGCAGAATTTGACATATTGTAGCCTGTTCAGGGCATTACTGGGTAGCCCTATGAGGACAGAGTTTGCATAGTCCAGACGGGAGGTGACGAAAGCGTGGATGAGAGTCTCTGCTACGGAGTCGGGGAGAGATGGCCGGAGTCGAGAAATGTTCCTGAGATGGAAAAAGGCTGATTTGGTTATTGTTTTGATGTGGGAATGAAAGGAGAGGGTGGAGTCCAGTATGACGCCCAGGTTGCGAACTTCTGGGGAAGGGTGGATTAGGCAGCCGTCCACTTCAAGGAGGAGGTCTCCAACCTTCCGGAGTAGTGACTGCTTGGCCACAACCATGAGCTCAGTTTTCTTGCCATTTAGCTTCAGGAAATTGGATGACAACCAGGCCTTGATGTCAAGGAGACAGTTGACGAGGTGCTGTGGGGAGAGAGGAGTGGAGGGTGAGGTGCTGATGTAGAGCCGAGTGTCATCAGCGTAGGATTGGAAATTGAGACCATGTTTCCGGATAATGTGACCAAGGGGGAGCATGTAGATAGTGAAGAGGAGTGGACCAAGAACGGAGCCCTGCGGCACACCTTGGTTGACTGGGGCAGGGGTGGAGGTGGAGTTGCAGATGGAGATTAACTGTTTTCGGTCAGTGAGGTAGGACTCGAACCAGGTGAGAGCAGTCCCAGTGACACCCAGGTGGTCAGAGAGGCGGTTGAGGAGAATGGAATGGGAGACCGTGTCAAAGGCCGCAGATAGATCCAGGAGGATGAGGAGGCTGATGTGACCGGAGTCGGAGGCAATGAGGAGGTCGTTGGTGACCTTGGTGAGGGCAGTCTCGGTGCTGTGGTGTTTCCTGAAGCCAGATTGAAAGGGTTCATAGAGCTCATGGTTGGACAGGTATTGGTGCAGTTGGGCGGCCACTGCTCTTTCCAGGATCTTGCTCAGGAAAGGAAGGTTGGAGATCGGCCGGTAATTCCCACGGTCATCTGGGTCCAGACCAGGCTTCTTCAGGATGGGCGTGACTGATGCTGTCTTGAAGCTGGGGGGTACCCTGCCCGATTCCAGGGAGGAATTAATTATTCCCACTATGGTAGGGCACACGGCAGGTAGGCCAGCTTTGACCAGGACTGTGGGTAAGGGGTCAAGGGAGCAGGTGGAGGCCTTAGCCTTGGTGACTAGCTTGTATGTACGAACACGGTGACAAGCCTGGCAGGTGCCCAGCTAACTTGGCAAAAAAGAGGGCTGACACCCAAGTAATAGCCTCAATCTCGGACTCAAACGGGGTCAGGTCCTTTGACACCAAAACTATTAATAAAGAGTTTGCCTCTTTCTATAGGACTGAACGACCTGATGGTGCTCTCTCTGACATGCAAGCTATTTTCGCTGACTTGCACCTCCCTAAGGTAACGAAAAATCAGAACTTGCTCCTTAACGCCCCAATTACGAAGGAAGAAGCTCGGTGCGCCCTTAAGGGTATGCCATCTGGTAAGGCTCCAGGCCCGGACGGTTTCGGATGCGAATTCTATAAGGAATTCGGTCATATTCTCTTGGATTCCCTGCTGGCAATGCTTAATCATTCCTCTGAGGTTGGGATATTACCCCAGTCCCTACGGGAGGCTAATATTTGCCTTCTCCTTAAAAAGGGTAAATGCCCTGAAAAGTGCGGCTCCTATAGGCCTATAGCCCTACTTAATTCGGACCAAAAATTGCTCTCCAAGATCCTGTCCATGCGCCTAGAAAAAGTGCTCCCTTTCATTATTAACGAAGATCAGACTGGTTTTATTAGGAACTCTACCGACAACATGAGACGGCTCCTTAATATCATCCAAATGACTCGTGAGATAGACCACCCCGCGGTGGTTCTGTCTCTCGACGCGGAGAAGGCATTCGACCGTGTAGAATGGCCGTATTTGTTTCTAACCCTCGCTGGATTTGGCCTAGGAAACACTTTTATTGACTGGGTCAAGGTTCTTTACAACTCACAGATGACGGCGGTTCTGACTAACAGGCTTAGGTCTAACAACTTTCCTCTACAACGGGGGAACCCCCAGGGGGACCCTCTTAGCCCTTTACTATTTGACATGGCCATAGAACCACTCGCTCAGGCCATTAGGCAGTCAGCCGTGGTCTCAGGTATTAGGGTGGGCGAGAGGGAGCACAAAATCACTCTTTACGCGGACGACGTACTGATCTTTATATCTAAACCTGACTCTTCCATTCCATGTCTAACCCGCATGATCTCCACATTTGGAACCTTCTCGGGGTACAAAATTAACTTTTCCAAATCCGAAGCAATGCCACTTGGGACACTTAAATCCATCCTGATCCTGCCCGAGCCCTTCCCATTTCTCTGGTCGCCCTCCGGCTTTGTTTACTTAGGAGTATTTGTGACACCCACCTATGATACATTGTTTAAGGCCAACTTTCCCCCCCTCTTAGACACCATAAGGGCAGACTTAGTTAGATGGGCCCCTTTACCAATCTCCTGGCTGGGTAGGATAGCCCTCGTCAAAATTAACGTACTCCCCAGACTATTATACCCTCTCCAAATGAGTCCAGTGCTGCTGACAAACAAGGTTATCAAGGTGCTAGAAGGCTGGCTAAGCTCATTCATTTGGAATGGGAAGAAACCGCGTCTGAAAATGGCCAAATTACAGATGGATGGTGAAGATGGGGGTCTAGACCTACATAATATTAGACATTACCAACTAGCAGCACACCTTAGGGTACTTGTCGGCTGGTTCAGATCAGACCCACCATCAATCTGGCTAGACATTGAATCCTCGCAATCTAAGTCCCCCCTGTGGAACCTACTATTTATCAAAGACTTTAAGTCTGTTAGAAAATATGCTCTTACCAAATCACACTATGCTCCGTCAAGGCCTGGAAGACTGTCCGTAAGGCGGAGGGCCGAGCTAAGCTGACCTCTCTTCTTACCCCGATCGTAGGCAATCCTGACTTTAAGCCAGACCAAATTGGCGGCGGCTTCAAGACCTGGCATACGCAGGGCATAACTGATCTTGGCCACCTGTTTGATGGCCAGACCCTAATGTCCTTTATACAGCTGCAGCAGCGGTATGGCCTATTGAAAACGGAATTTTTTAAATACTTACAAATTAGGCAGTTTATCACCAAGGACACCTCACTGTTAATTAACAGTTCCACCTCGCAGGTGGAGAAAGCCCTCTGCTTGCAGATTCCTAAAAAACAAATATCTATCTTCTATAGTACTCTAAACCTTAATTCATCTTTATCTTCCCTTGTCACTAAACAGTCCTGGGAAAGATCACGGACGACTGGCAGGATGCATGGACCTACGCAAAAAAAATCTCTGTTTGCAACCGCACCAAGTCTATCCAAGTTAGAATCTTACACCGCATTCATATTACCCCTGCCCTTAAGAGTAAAATGGATCCCAATGCATCCCCACTCTGCTTTAAATGCAAGATAGAGATTGGAAACCACGTCCACTGCTTTTGGTCCTGTGTAAAGCTCCAGAGCTATTGGTTCGACATCGTAGAGGAACTATCTGATATATTCCAGACCCTCATTGAACTGGATCCCCTCTGCCTCTTACTAAGCCTCCAAGATATTCATATTGCCAATTTCAAACATAGGAGACTGTTCAATTTGTTGACATTTGCTGCTAGGAAAAACATTCTGTTGTTCTGGATCAAGGACGAGGTCCCATCAAAGAGGTCATGGCACAATATTATAATGGAATGCATTCCCTGTGAATACATCACGTGCATGCTGCACTCTAAACTGGACACTTTCTATGAAATGAGACCCATATCTGTCTCATATCGGGCCTGCACTGTCTGCCACTGTACTTGGTGGGTTTCCCCATTACCCATAGCCTCCTTGTGGACCAATGCTGCCTTGTGTTTTGTTAATGCTGGTATCGATGTTGAGGGTATCATGACAATTGTAAAGGTGCAAACATGTTCATGCCCACATACACACACACAACACACGCACGTACACACACACAGAACAAATATGCACTCACACACATGAAGCATGCACACATAAAATGCACAAGACTTACTAATCACACACGCATAAAACGCACAAGCACATAGGTAAAACACACATATAGTACACATACACACACACGTCTCACACTTAGTCTATTTTAGTACATCTGTCCTAACACTGGCAGGGATCCGAATCCTCAAGAGCCACCTCAAGGATACACAAACATGGTTGCTAGTGCCTGAGCCACATTTATTTTTAATTTTATTTTTTTAATTTTACTTTTTCTTGTTTGTCTGTCTCTTGTCAAGGTCATTATGATTCATGTTACTGTTATTATTGTTGTCGTTGTCATTGTTATTATTATTATTATTGTACTGTTATGTTCTGTTTTATGTATGAAAAGAAAATAAAAACATTTATAAAAAATAAAAATAAAAGACGCTTCTCACCCCAACCATGGACTGTTCACCCGCCTGCGGGGTACTCGCTCTGGGACACGCTACCGTACCGCAGCCTCCCAGGCAGAACCAACAGGATCACAAATAGTTTCTTCCCCTCAGCTGTCAGACTTCTGAATCAAAACTCTACATAGCCCACTGCACCTCACTGTATACATAGCCATAGCTTATGTAGACTTTATTTGAATGATTATTTTTTATTATATTTTGTATTCTCACCATTTCACATTGTGCTACTGCTAACCATTGCACTTTACTGCACAGTTTTATTTATATATGTTTTATATTGCAACTGACGGTTGATTGTCACATCCTGGTTAGACGTACACAATCTCATTGCACTGTCTTGTACTGTGTAATGACAATAAAGTGAATCTAATCTAATCTAATTTGTTTTTATTTCTTATTTTTGTCAGACCATTTTCGAAGTGATTGGATAAAGTGAGAACGGGATACCAGAAAATGTATTTTCTGTTTACTGCAGAGCGGAGGAGGGACTGAGATACCCATGTTACTGACCAAACAATCAGTGATGGCTATCTGAATGTAGAGCCATTATTTTAACATGTAGACCACTTACAGCACCTTTAATTGATTTGGAGCAAACTTAGTGCATCAGTTGATAGTCACCCAAACCACAATAATCAAAAAAAGATTATTGTCAACAAAGATTGACGGCGCAGACTAGGGTTAGTTTTAATGGTGTACATATGGGGGGGAAACCAAGATAGCAACCAATGAGATTTACAACAAGGGGACACCAGCCAGGGCTATTTGGACTAGATGATATTATAATGAGTCCCCTCTGTCTGCTCGGCGTCCACCTAGATATACAGGACATGACTGGAGTGCAGGTTGACAGCTTTGACGTGTGCTGCTCTAGTGCATCTCTTTCAGTGCCATTCTAGTTAGGTATAGGCTTTTTAAACAGTATTAATCTAAGAACTTTAAAGGGGAACTATCTTATAAATGGCCTTTGAGTGTTTAGCATTGTTTCCTAGCTATGTGAACTTATATTAATATGATCTACGTATGTCTCAAAATTCTCATATTGGCGCATTCTTCCAATTCTCCTCTCACAATATTCACCCTCACTGAACTGAGTCATCTGAAAATGTGCGCGATATGTGATGTCAGAAAGACACCGCTGCATGTTAATGTTGAGATAGAAGATGAGCTGCACACAGTGGCTGGACCTGGACCTGCAGCCCAGGCTCAAAACGGCTCGAGATCTTGAGGTAGAAAAATGCTGTTTTTGAGGACTTGATTAGAAATACAAAACAATGAATAAAAAATATATATATATTACAGAGGTGTTCCATAGACTCACAGGAATTGTGTAAAAGTGCCCAAATAGTGAAAGAAATAGTAAAATAGTTCCCCTTTAAAACAAAACGTTTACGGTTCTTTGTCTTAGGGACTGGTGTTCTTGGAGGATCACTAGAAGTAGAAGTAGAAAGCTTTATCGTCATTGCACAATACAGTACAACGAAATGTGTTTGTGCAGCACCTAAAATAACGATACCTACATACACACACACTACCACACAACACATTCCATGTACCCAGGGGTGCAGTCGTAATATCAGAACTGCCTGGACGCCACATGCACGCGCACTCCCGCGCACGTGCATACATGTTCCCTCGCGTGTGCACAGACCAGCTCAAGCAAACCGCCCACAGGGCTTGTATTTTGGTCTTGCACTTCTCTTTCTTTGTTATGCTATGCTAAGACTAGGTGATAAGTGCCGGGTACTTGGCGCACGGCGCGACAGTAGAGTGAAAGTTGTGAACGCATTTTTGTGTGCACGCGCGCGCACATCCGTGCGCGCACTTCTGCTCAGCGAACTGCTAGGACGGCGTGGTACCAAGTGGTACCACCACTGCATCACTGCATGTACCCATAGACACACTAACATACATACATTAGTGTACCCATCACTATCACACCACACATTCATTTACCCACACATACCCTCTGCTACACGTGCACTTATTCACTATACCTTCACCAGCCTCATCGTCCTTGTCGGTGCGCTCTGAGAGCGATCCCCCCTCGTTGTTGCTGTCCACCTCTTCATCGTCGTCTGAATTCTCTGCACCTATCGAGTTCAGAGAAGGTGCTGGGTTTTTGACAGCAAATGTTACAACGTACAACGTGTGAATATAGACCAACGTAATGTCAAACACAAAAGGCTGAAACTCACTCCCGTCCTTGAAATCCTGGGGGAAGCTGTATGAGAAAGATGATAAATGGATATAACATAGCCATCAATTTTTTAGGACCATCTTCCATTAAAGAAATGTGTAGTCTATGTAATAATAGCCATAGGATTAGTCAACTAATACTTTTGGTTATTTAATAGACACATTATGTAAAACCTCTAATGCTTACCAGAGATGCGTTTCTCAGGACATAACTCATTCAGCGTGGGGGGGGGGGGGGCATTGAATACGACTAATCGACAAAACAAACTCTCGGGTCGACTATAAGACCAAAGCGACTGTGAAGGAGCAGCTCTACACAATTCATATCAGGTTCAGGAAAGCAGCTAACAAAAGAAGAAATGTGAGACATTATGCATGACGACAAAGCATGGGAATGTTGAAATGGATGCATACCCCAATTTAACCTCTTTGATTCGCCTGATTAAGGCTTCTCTCCTCTCTTTTGCCTTCTTGCTCAGATTTTCCCCCTTCAACCCATCAGAGAGGAAGGTTTCGAGGTCTAGAACAGAAAAAAGGAATGTAAAAAGAATGTGAATAATATTATTATAAGTGTATCAGCAGCAAAGTACTGCTAATCAGTTACAAGGAACACTGCCATTGTTTATTCACTATTCAGACATAGTAGCCTATGTCTGATTTAATGATTGATGTTGACCATGTATTGGATTTCAGAAATCCTGAGCACCTAATTCTAGCAGTTTCCCAGGCGCCTAGTTTGATAGTGTGTGTATGTGTATGTATGTGTATGTTTGTGCGTGTGTGTGTGAATGAATGAATGAAAACTTTATTTAACAGATTGCAGAATGGGTACAATACAGTACGGCTCAATACACACAATTGTTAAGGGGATGGAGACCAGAGAAAGACGTTTGTCTTGTTTACATCAGGGTCTCCCATTTTCAATTCATAGTGACATTTATGACATACACAACATACATGACATCATGACATTTATGGCATAGGGACATACATGACATACAGGTATATAGTACTGTTACATTTGTGACATATACAATATGCAAATATACAGTACTGTTACCCATAGATCCTAACAGAGATTATATACATATGATGGGGAGGAGACTGTACATTAGGAGGGGGTGGGTGGGTGGGTGGGAGAAAAAATATACATACGGTGGGGAGAAAATATATACATACGGTGGGGAGGAGACTGTCTATTAGGGGTGGGGGGGGTTGGACCTTTACGGTGGCCAGTTTCGAATTGCAGTGTTGTGGCAACTGGGCTCGCATTCAAGGGTACTACGACTATGCTTGCACCTCATGGTACCAAAGCACCTCAAAAGACGCTAAAAACAAAATTACAAACATCACAAAACAAACTGGTCAGACTACTGCTTGACCTTTCTACTAGAACCCACCTCACCCCTGCCCACTTTGACAACCTAGGATGGCTTAGAGTAGACGACAGAGTACAGCAACTTGCAATGGGCCTGGTCTACAAGATACACTACACCACTAAGGTTAGGTACCGATGTACATGTCAAAATACTTCCCAAAGGTCAGTGAATACCACGACCACAACACCAGAGGGAGCTCCACAAATCATGTTAAACCCAGATTCGGCTCAAACAAGGGACTAAACACATTTTGCAATTATGCCACAACAATGTGGAATGCCCTACCCACAGCTGTAAAGGAATGTGAATCACTACCCACCTTCAAAACCTCTCTAAAAGAGCACCTACGGGAGACTGCAATTCGAAACTGGCCCCTGTAAATGTCCTAACCCAACCCCCTCCAATGTACAGTTTCCCCGCCGGCGCCTACCTACCACTCCCCCACCCAACCACCTCCAATGTACAGTGAAAATGGGGGACCCTGATGTACTGTATTGTACCCATTCTGCAATCTGTTAATCAAATTTTCAATCAATCAATCTTGCCTCTATTGCACTTGACTGACTTTGTAAGACAGCTCAGTTATCCATAGGTATCTCTCTGCCAATCGGACTTCAGTCACTTCACATAACGTGACCGACAACAACAACAACAACAATATTAGACTAGCTGCATAGCTTAGAAAATCGCTAATTACCTGCAATAAGCGTCGTTAAGTCCTCGGGAATCGCCCGCATGGCTTTACCTAAACACAAACTTAACACAAACTGGCGACACTGTAACGTCCAACCAGGGTGACTGCGGAAAATACACGGAAGCAATGGTGAGACACGGAAGTGTATCACTGACTGACCACCACACAAATAGAGAACTTATCCTCCCGCGTCACACACCGCTCATATGCATATCTGCCTGCCAGCCACTTTAGTTCATATGTGACAAAAAAAATTCATTTAATTTCAAACATTTATCTAAACTCGAAAGGCAACTGAGGTTTCCCCTCATTACAGTCACGTCGAGTGTACACATACAGAGTTAAGCAAAACATAGAGTTAGAAAAAAGGCATGTAAAATCACACAGAATATACAATATTAGACAAGTAACTGATAACAATCAATTAAAACATGTACAACTTGATTGACAAAGGTTGGAGATCAACGATCAAGCCAGGTTTTAAACTGCAGCAGAGGGGATCCCTCTGAGCAATTTTACGTTGAATAGACGTCTAGGCTAAATTCAGTCTAGAGTGGGGTGAAAAGTGAAAGTTTGGTAGACGTCTAAGATTAGACGAGGATCTCAAGCTTTAAGGACTGTTGGTAATTAAGCACCTACGGGTGGATGCAATTAGCAACTGGCCCCGGTAAATGTCAACCCCCCCTCCAATGTACAGTTTCTTCCCCTTCTCGGATGTATATTTTTTTATGATCTCTTTTTCGTACACAGTATACTGTATATTTGTATGTCATAAATGTCTTGATGAATTGAAAATGGAGGACCCTTAGGTAAACAAGACGAAAGTATTTTTCTGGTCTGCATCCTCTTAGCAGTTGTTTGTATTGAGCCATACTGTATATTGTACCCACTCTGCAATCTGTTAATAAAGTTTTCAATCAATCAATCAATCAATCAATCAATCAATCAATCAATCAACTTACATATAGGTTGAGTTGGCTGTTTGTGTATACTTATGATGACTGTTTGATTCTATTCACTTTGTCAGGTACAAGACAGTGGATGACGCTTTAATGCAGCACCCGAGAAGTAATAAGATGATATTTTTATTGATTCCAGATAACATTTCTCAGTCACATTAAATTAGACCTAGCCTAACTGTTCAACTACACTAATGAATTGGATATCCGTGACGTATGTGCCCATTACGTTGAAATAGCCTCTTAACAAATATGATATGCAGACAACACTTTGGTTTTATCATGGAGCAATGAGGTGAATCGATCAAAGAATACGGTGTTGAAATGTTGAAAAAACAATGCCTGAGTTTCAGTAGAAGACAGCCTTAGGTACACAGTGCCATGCAAGATTTTATGATACTGTAATATTGTGTGTGTGTGTGTGTGTGTGTGTGTGTGTGTGTGTGTGTGTGTGTGTGTGTGTGTGTGTGTGTGTGTGTGTGTGTGTGTGTGTGTGTGTGTGTGTGTGTGTGTGTGTGTGTGTGTGTGTGTGTGTGTGTGTGTGTGTGTGTGTGTGTGTGTGTGTGTGTGTGTGTGTGTGTGTGTGTGCGTGCGTGCGTGCGTGAGTGAGTGAGTGAGGGTGTGAAAGAGAGAAGTATAGAGAGCAAGACAGAGACATTTAATCTGTCTCCATTGTTCTATTAAGTCAAAATACTGTTTCTCATGTCATAATATCATTCTTGCCTCGATGTCATGTTTCCATGCAGGCGAGGGGCATAAAGGCAGCTTCAGGGTCCGTTAAGCATGGTATTCCGAATAAATGCGTGCAATAGTAAACATGGGATATATACACCAATAAACTTTGCATGGGGAGAAAATACTGACGATATTATGAGAATGTCCCGCATTATGACGGCTACTGTTTGTGTAAGTCATGTTCACTGACGCGTCCCAGGAATGGATTACAGTGGTGTCTGTCTTTTGTCACACTGTTTATAGAGGTGTCAATCATTCATTAGTCATCCTCTGACAAACACCAACACCCAATACCGGTGAGCCTTTTGAGCTACGCGGCTTATTGTCTAGGAATACCTGGAAAATAAATAGAAATGTCAGTCCACCTCTAGAGGGGTTGGCTGTGTGAAGAGCCCTATAGCCCTGGCAGGTGGAGGAGGTCAGAGGGGCTCAGTGACAAGCCGTAGCCCTGGCAGGTGGAGGTTGGTGTCGGTTGGTTGGTGTCGGTTGGTTGGTGTTGCTCACCGGAACTGGAAGCTAATGCTGAACGGACCGAAAAGAGTTCCTCGAGACCTTGCTGCATGTGTAACATATTTTCAAACCTAGGTCTCATGCATGGGAAGTTAAATATAAGTTAAATAAGTTAAATATAATATTGTTAATCCAAAGAGGGGGATGCTCCCTCCCTCCACCAAGGGAGATATTATGTTTATAGGTTTAAAGGGGCAGTTCACCAAAAGAAACAAAAACACATTTTCCCCCAATGTTTTTTTTTTTATCCACTTTTTCTCCTCCTGTTTTTCTGTGTTTTTCTCCAATCCCAATTTAGTCGTTATGCCAATTCCCCCCTCCCCTTCCTGGTTGTTGCTCGCATCTGATAGAGATGCTTCCTCCAAGACATAGGAGACAGCCAGCAGCATCTTTTCACCTGCCAGCGCGGACTCTCATTGGTGAGGTGTAACGTGTGGGAGGTCCTTGCTTGAGGAAGACCGGTAAGGTCGAAACGTTGCATCTACTGCCTTTTTTGTTTATTAAAATCACCTTGGAACTACAAGTGAGTTGCGAGCCCCGCTTTGTTCTTATGTATTACTGTTTTTACAATTTGGCTCAGCACCAACAAACGGAGGATGTGCGTTATACATTTTTCTGAAGGTCACACTACCCTCACCATCTCCCTCCCTCGCTGTGCAGGCGCCCTGACCGACCTGTAGGAGTCGCTGTTTACAACGACCAGAATACCACCCCTCCGGCTTCCCTCCCGCTGACTCTGCCAATTGAGCCAGTATGATGGCCGGCCAAGCCGGAGGCAACACTGACAGCCGGATTCGATACCACGTGTCTCTTGCGTTGGTGACGAGCGCTTAGTCCGCTGCACCACCCAGCCGCCCTTTTTTTCCCCAATGTTACATCCAGATTGTTTCTGTGTGATTCGCCTAGTTTTGGAGATATCTGCCCTATAGAGATGTCTGCCGTCACTCCAAGACAATGGAGCTGAATGGCACTCGGCTTGTGGTGCTCAAAGCACAAAAAGAAATACATTTGAAAAGCTCAAAAGCAATGTCTCTTTCCAGAAACCATGACCTGGTTACTCGTAGTGATGAATGGGGGTGTACTTGAGTAACCGGATCAGGATTTCTGGGAAGAGACGCATGCTTTTGAGTTTTTCAAAAAAAAATTATTTTTGTGCTTTGAGTGCCACAAGCAGGGTGCCATTCAAATCTCCAAAACTAGGCGAATCACACCGAAAAAGATCTGGAGATAGCACTCTGGGTAAGGGGGGGGGGGTTATATATTTTCTTAGTTTTTTTTTGGGGGGGGGGGGGGTGAACAGTTCCTTTAATACATGGCTCTAAACATGCTCTTCATATCATATTCAATGAGTTTGGAATGAAAGAGATGGTAACCACCATTGCAGGAAACTATACCTTTTTGATACCCGCCACAGTGACGGATGAATCCAAAGAGACATCAGCCACTCTGAATGTTTACCTTCCCAAATGGATGTTTAAAACGGATCTTCCATAGCTCTCAAGAACACACAGCCAAGAGGTGTTTGGATGGTGGCCAGCGTTCATTTCCCTCTCTGGTACTGGCCACCCATGAGATCCTCCGTGACTAACCATTTCTTCTTACAGGAAAACAAACAGTGTACTTGATTCATTCCAGTTAGCCAACGGTATGATATTCTAACACCCTTTGCATATTCTCAAAGGCTTCCCCCCAATTAACCCATAATCGGTAGTTGACCGAGACTTATTTGTCGTTTTTCTCCATGGCTGTATATGGGAAACAAAATTGTATAGATTTTTTTATTAAATAGACCAATTGATTAATCGACAAAGTCGTATAAGGCTTTGACTGGTCAACTAAGAATTTCTTTAGTCAAGGTCGGCCCTAATATTTTCACAAAAGATATACGGCTAAGTTTGCGTGGTCATGTGACTTGCATGATTTTATAGATTCCAGACAGATTTTTAAAAACCTGATGTGACTTACCAGGTAAACTGACTTCAGATCAGCATGGCTGTTCGTAACGTGTTCTGATGTCACATCTTGTTCAGCAATCTCTGAGTGGCCAATAAATTCTTCTCCTGGAAGAATCACCCTCCGGTCATTCAAAAACCTGACCCCCTTCTGACCCGGCAGTAGTTCCACGCTGCCTGGTGAGGGAGATGAGAGGCAGCTTGACCTTCGACCTGTGTGTGCGTGTGTGGGGGGGGGTAGGGGGGGGGATCTCATTCCCCACAAAGCACTGAAGCTTCATCTGGTTTCCTGTCGCCCCCCCCCCCCCCCCCCCCCCCCCCCGACCTCCTTAATAAATACTAAAAATAATTAAAGATCATAACCTGCATGTTTGTGATACTGCCCTGCAGAAGCTAACCGCAAGTAACTACGCAAACAGTGAAACAGTGAAAAATTACTTTTAAAAAGTTATTTGACTATCCAGTGATTTGTAGTTACTGCAATTCTTTATAACCCTTTTCTGTAAAACAGAGCAAGATTGAAGATTTGTCACAAGATAAAACAGATATTGAGAAGTTTTGGAAGAAAAGAAAATGTGGTTACTGCGGTTAGCTTCTGCAGGGCAGCATAGTCCACAACACAACTACAGGCCATACAACAAGAACATGGGTGAATAAAGTATAGATACACACACTGACAGACATTGCATTAATTGAATCTACTGTAGAAACGTCTCAGTGTCTTCATGTTCATGAGCACACTAACTGCCAGGGTTAGGGGTTTGATTCCCACGAGGACTAATACCCCGGCTGAAATATTTATGCAGGCTTGTCAAAGTGCTTTGTGTACTAAAGATAGGCTATAGAAATGCAGCCATTCATGTCTCAGAAAATAAATGGAACAATATCACATGATCCAACCCGCTTTATATCATGCCCCAAACTAAGGATCTGTGTCAACAAGTATAAGTGGCCAATCCGAGAGCAATTGAATAGAACCCAACAGGAGATGTGGCTTGGAGTTAGAATAGGCTGCATTGTCCAGTGTTACATTTTCAGAGTGAGGTGAATGGGGAGCAATAACTAAAGCAACAGCTTTGACTGACTTGTGCTGCCTCGTGGGCTAATGGCGATTATCTGACTCAGGTGGTGTTTTCAAACGGCGCCATAACCCATCCATCACTTATCATATCTGTGCTCAACTACTATTTCACCCCCCCCCCCACCCCCCCCCCCCAGTAATGTTCACTTCAGGTCGCCAACTAATCATGCAACAGTGAAAGGAGAGTAATAAGGAACACGTTCGAACATGAGAGACTGAGTAAATAATCGGCAAATGACTAATAGCCTATCCAAAAGCCTGTCGGCTGTATTTACATCACTGATTAATTATTTAAAACATCCCGGCTTGGGAAATATGTTTGACACTTGGCTTTATGTTTTACATCTATTATTTATCCACATTAATTTTCTATATGGTAAAGGCAGTGAGAGTCAACCACCAAAGCGGGCTTGGTGCGTTGCAATGGCAAATGGCGGTCGAAATACGGGGGCCAGGGAAGAAATGTTGTCAAGATTAGCCTATGTCTAATTTTGATATATGATATGCCGAGTAAAAATCCTATCTGATGCTTTGTAAAAACTATTGTCAATGGCTAATGAAAATACTATTCATAATTGGCTAATTAATATAAATCATCGCCATGTGCACATAATGAGCAAATCCCATATACATTTTAGATAAGGGATAGTTTTCGCAATTCAATGAGATTGAATTACATTGTGGGCCAGGCTATAAACAAGCACCCTCAGTGCTGTGAGTTTTATAGGCAATAAAATTTAATTGTAGTACGCCAACAAAGTCACAGCTTTTGGCCTGGACGTCCTACTAGGCACTTCCCAGTGCACGATTATTTTCTAGGTCTACACATTTAGCCTACCGAGATAATGATTCCATTATTGTTAATTAATGTCTTCAATAAACTCATTTAACAACGAAAGACTAAAACAGAAGCCTGCAGCTCACGCTGCATGAATTGAAATTAATAAAACTCTTCTCGTATAAAAATAAAACACCAACTATTCTTGTGAACATTGATTAATTGGGCCTAATATGAGACTTATTGTGGCTTCATTCATAATTAATTACCCTGTGTGCGCATGCAGGATGACTGGTGATTTGCGGGATATTAAAATCATCGTGTTAGCATAACAGAATCGGGTAAGACATTTTCCAGCATATCTCACACCCAGCGTTCCTCTTTTCTTATATCTAATCAATATTCAAAGTTCAAACGCAAAGTTTCTTGCAAAATAAGAGAAGGGCGCAAGTCATTCATATGCAAGTAAAGTTTTATTTTAAGAAAATATTCTGTCAATTGTGCTCGAAAACCATACAAAAATAAAATGTGCAGCCTAATGTGCTCTCGTAGCCTAATTAAATAAACAATCTATATGTTCTGTATTTCTTTCTTACTTTATTTTTTTATTTTTTTTAACTTACCTCATTTTAGAGATCTATCAAACTGAGTAAACCTAAAGCAGTCTTTGTGAATGGAAAAACAAAACTTTACTATACGAGGCAAATATAGCGATGTTTAATAGCTCAAGTTTTGCAGGTCGATTGTTGTGAGTGTCTCTGAGAAAAAATCAAACCCTTCGGTTGATAAACCCATGGGGCTATCTATAGAATCTGACAAGCTTGGAGAGAAAGAGGCTGACGTGAACACGTGAAAATCTTGCAAAGAGGCGTCCAGGGCCGGGGAATGATCCCCGCCGGATGCGCAGTCTGGGCCTATTGTTGACACGCAGATAGGAGCAGTGGGCGACGGATGAGTAAAATGTTTCAGATTTTTGTCATTGCTGTTTAAAGGCGTAACAGTCGTGCTTTGTGTCTCCCCATTGTGTCCATTCTGAGACTGTTGTGATTGTGAAGTCAAGGTATTCTGGTGAAAATACCTCTCCCTCTCCAAAAGCGCCCCGGAGACGACGCCGCGTTCGCGACCTGCTCGTACTCGTCCTCCGTCCCGCCGTCATCGAGACACGAGTATCTGCCCTCGCCGTCCTCGTTCTCCTTGCAGTGGGTCTGCCTCTTGTGCTTCATCCGCCTGTTCTGGAACCACACTTTCACCTGCCTCTCCGTTAAATCCAGCAACGCCGCTATTTCCACTCGCCGCGGTCTGCACAGATATTTGTTGAAATGAAACTCCTTTTCCAACTCCAGCAGCTGGGTGTTGGTGTACGCGGTCCTCAGCCTTCGAGATGCCCCGCCACCGCTCTCGGCTATTTCTGGTGACCCTGCAGGAACACATGATAATAAACACATTATTGAGGTATACCGTATATTGAAAAGCAAATCTCATGATATAAAATAATAATAATAATAAATAAAATAAAAAGTGAATATAAATCGTTGTGGAAGAAAAACAGGGGCTCTTGCAGAGTGAAACTCATTTGATGAGAGCAGGCAGCGGCACTGAGAAGATTTACGGGCCCCGGGCAGAATATGATGGGTCTGCGTGGACAGGGCCGGGTGAAGATTAATGAACATGCCAGCTGCCGGGCCCGTGTTAGAGTCATCTATCACTCTCCATTACTGTCAAACATTAACATACTTACACTGCATCACAAGTCAGCGCGCGGTTACTTGATGAGATTAAGAATGCTTAAATAAAAAAAGAAAACCTGCTTGATTTAAAATAATACGCCCATGTTATCTACAAATCCACGGGGCCTTTAATACGATACACCTCCAAAACGGAGAATATGGTGGGGTGGGGGGGGGGGGGGGGTCCTCGGATAACAAAGTGAGATTGAGGTTATTAATCATTATATCTTGCCTTGTGGGGAGAAGTAGATCGGCGACGAGTCGTTTGTTGTCGCGGAGCTCTGTGTCTTCTTCGCGGTCTTCTTCTCCTTCATCCAGGGGTACTCCGGGGGCAGGGATGCGGCTGGCAGCGGGCTGCTGCAGCCATTCACATCATGTTTGGATCGGCTGTGGCGTGGGTGGCTGGCGGGGTTCAGGCTGGGAATGGTCTGCTCAAAGGGAGGTGGAATCAGTGTCGACGGTGAAGGCGTCGAGCGCTGATTGATGAACTTTGAAATGCATCACCGACAGGGTAAGGGATGTCAGACACTCAGCGAGCGACGGCTGGCTGTTGATAAAACCACTTTCTCGCTCAAATTCGTAATTCATCTCCACGCACTTGATCCCACGCACTTGATCCCGAAAACTCACCGCGTGTCGGCTAATTCGGAGAGCGAGAGAATGATAATAGCCCTAATAAATAAAAAATGATATTCTGACAAGTGTGTTTTCATAAACTCCTAAACTGGATTGAGTCGTAGGGAGACCTCTGTGCCATAAACTATTGGTTTCATGAGGACATGGTTAGAATTAGACCGTGTTGCTTGTCACATGATTACATCTACCCAATGACAATTTGGGGTTTTATCAAAAGAAGCCACTGTCCTCTGTGATTGATCGAGAAAGTCGGAGGGGTAACGCCTCACTCGGGGGGTAGGGGCCGGGCTGCTTTATTTACACAATTTGGGCAGTTTGTTCACTACTGCCCCCAAATGCAGCCAACATTAGGAGCGGTGGTGTCTCGCGTTTTGTGTGCCTCCATGCGGTTGTGTGTGTGTGTGTGTGTGTGTGTCTTTGTATACACAGGCTATGTCGCGCATTTATTCCAAGCAAGACACCCCACAAATCATTTCAGCACCGCGCATTTATGTCTCATAATGTAACGACGCCCACAGTCGTTATCAGCGCAACTCGTTAATCTTGAGACTTCTTGAGAGCCTTGGTGCAACAAGGGTGCTCGTTAGCTCACCACACATCCAAGACATCTCTCTATCCTCACTTCACGGGTCTCCCAACACCCCCCCTCCCCGAGAGAGAGAGAGAGAGAGAGAGAGAGAGAGAGAGAGAGAGAGAGAGAGAGAGAGAGAGAGAGAGAGAGAGAGAGAGAGAGAGAGAGAGAGAGAGAGGGGGGGGGGGGGGAGATGCGATTTAAATCTTGTTTTCCCATTAGCTTCCGGCACAGCATGTTCTAATGCTGGAGGGGCTGTATATAAAACCCTTTATTACACCTGTCTCACATTCTTACCTGTATAATAGCCTGCTGGATGCTAACGCTATACGCGCACGGAAGATTAAACCCACAGTACAGCCTGTTATATAACAGCATTTATGCATCTTTCACCATATCCTCTCTTACAATAGCTTAATTGTAGCCATATCCTAATCGTCCAATAACCAATATAATGTCGACATCGCCTATATATATGTACCATATTCGGTGGTCACATTTGAATATTCAATAAACATATCGATATGAGAAGGTATTCGTCGCCGTCTTGGACTGAGGAAAGGTGGAGAGCTTGTGTTGCCAGACTCTTAACAAAGCCCTGGAAGGCTGCGTGTGATCAATCTTGCTCGCCAAAAGGTCTGACAGCTCCGTGCCCTAAGAACACATTTAAACCATCTAACACTCCCTTAGATCATATATGGCCAGGCAGAGGGGAACAACACGGTACTATAATGGAGGAATCTGCATTTGACAAAATCTCATTCAATATTCTATTTCGGAGTGGCTTTGGTTTAGAAAACCGTCTAGAATTGTATTTTAAGGTATTCGTGTTTCTGATGTGCACATAGGGCAAAACTATGGACAATCTTAACACTTTTTTCGTTTACCAAAGGACAATAATGGCGCAGACATTTTCACAGAAGATTGGAATTGACTTAGTTAGTGGCAGAGCAACGAATGGATGTGCTGTTGTGTTATAGGACCATTTGTCGGTCGAGGTGAGTGGGTGTTGGCATTATGCAGAAGTCCCATTCACTCCCACACTTTTTTGCTGTGAGCTGTCGCTCTCTCTCTAGCCTATCCTATAGTGATTTATAAAACAGTTTCTTATCCTTGAGCATAGCAATATTATGTAGAAATAGCATTATTGGACTGAATGTATTCGGGGGAGCTACACTGAACGCGCCCCGAATGACTGACACAATAACCGTGGAGGAAATGATGGATCTTGGAATTGAACGACAAAGGTTAGGCTACTATAGGCTTACATCCGTCTCGTGAGATAATTAACGACGCGAAGGGTCCGTTCTTCAATTTTCATTAGGCCTAAGAAACAAACAGACGGTCACCTTGATCATATTTCTTTTAGATTGAGCACTTTACAGCAAAGTCCACCACTTGCTTGCAGCTTGGATCTGTTATTAAATATGGGGAAACATACTAGAAAAATCCTGCATTCGTTAATTTTTTTTTTTTTATAATAAAAGATACTTGTGCCCTTGTAAGGATATACTGATAAGCTGCATCGCATGCGTATATATGTCTGAATAGATTGTCAAGTGTAAAATTAGGCCCATATCATGGGGGCACGAATAGAGACGAGAACAAAGAACATGGGCTATAGCAGACTAAAATAAAGGCTAAATACACATGGTGCTGATTAGCCCAATTTAAAATATTTGTGATACATTATTTATTTATTTTAATATATATTTGACGTATGTCTGCCATTCTAGTTCAACGTTGTAACATGATATAAATACAATGACATATGTGGTTGAACGAATGAAGACAGAAGATTGTGATGTGTGTCGAGGCTACAGGACCACGGACTCTATACACCCGCCGTCTGTTGCTGAATCCAGGGCAGACATCTGGAATGCTGGCCAACAAAACTAGCACTCAATAGGATTTATTATGAAGGGCCTGTCATTTAGGTGGGGGTGTAGTTTGTAATTTATTCACGCTATTACGCTACAGTGTTTGTTACAAATAAATATATACACTTGGATTTTATATACAGAATAAAAACACGTGACTTAACATGATATCGAATCTTTTTTTCTTAGCATGTTTCAATGCAAAGATACTGGTGTTGTCCTATTGAATATTATATACTAGGCATATATATTTTCTTGTATATTGAGATTGACATTTATCATAGCACATGGGCCTGTAGCATTAGCATATAACCCAGTTTTACATTTGAAAATTGTAATGTGATACTGCTAAAAATGTATTGCAGTTTGCAAGTTTTTAGGAAATCCTCAGGTGGACATATTTTGTTTCTGACATTGTTATGCTGATCATATTCTGGCTATATAGCCTACAATCCGCTACTCACAAGTTGAGTCACTATATTTGCTACAGACATCTGGGATGGAAGATTTACGAGCGCCAAGCTACAAGTGTATAGTGTGTGTGTGTGTGTGTGTGTGTGTGTGTGTGTGTGTGTGTGTGTGTGTGTGTGTGTGTGTGTGTGTGTGAGTGTGTGTGTGTGTGTGTGTGTGTGTGTGTGTGTGTGTGTGTGTGTGTGTGTGTGCGCGTGTGCGTGTGCGTGTGTGTGCGTGTGTGCCTGGGAAACGGTGTTCATGACGAGCTTGAGAAGTGTTTCCTGTATTGATCTCTCTGGATTCATGAAAACACTGAGATATAAAGGGTGAGGTTGAGGTGAGACGTCTTCAAACTGCGCGCAGGAGCTGAGCTGAGTCTGATAGCATGTTAGCCGACGTGTATTATGATAGCTTGATAGCAGACGGGTTTAGCGGGGTTACCTGACAATGTGGTTACGGGGTTATAACTACAGTCTCATAGAATAAACAAATGAATTAAACGAAGGGTTGGGTGGTTAAAGGAAAAAATAGAGTATACAAATAAAAGAGTATAACCGATTTATTATTCGTCTCTCTATATTGATCCTTTTAATAAATATGCATTCACATATATTTGTGAAGAGTTTTGATTAGCAGGAAAATAAAATGGATGGAACTTTATTTATAATACGTTTTTTTACTGAGATGTTTACAAACAACGTAAACAAACCATTTCAGACCCAAAAGACAGCAAATACAATTACAACTCGTAGTTACCTGTTCAAGAGCGTACCAGTCAACTACAAACATGTCTCCATTTCTATATTTACATTGTTTTGGTGGTGAGGATATCTATTTTGTTCACGTTTGGATTTCGGATTGGGCCTTTAAATAGGCCTGCCAATGGTCGCAGGGAAGGGATGCTCACCCACCTACACAGCTGGCATTGTTCTCCTTTAACCCACATAGACCATGCATGTATAAAGAGAATCTGCTCATGCCATTTTCACAGTGTTCGCACTGCAACCATCCATATGTGGATTCAAAAGGAAAAATAAATCGCATGGGGGTGATTCGGAAGCAGGGTTTTTGGAGAAAGGGGTTATATTACCCACCATCATCCTACTTCAAGTTGATGTGAGAAAAACAAGCGCAGCACACACACTGCGAGGCGAGGCGAGGCGTGGGGGGATGGGAATGATTGAATAAAACGCCTCAAGGCTGAACTGAAATAGATGTTTAATGTAGAACAAACCTATAGGTCCTTGTGCGTTAGCGTTGCTGTGTTTCAAGCCACTAAATCCTGCCCACACATATAGGCTATTTTGATTCACGGTTACTATATTCTCCCACACGCCGATTCGATTGAGATTTAATTGTATTCCTTAACATAAAGAGCTCATCAATAAGAGCTCATGCAGTCAGTCTCGAAGAAGTCTCGTTTCTATTTCTCAGTGTTGGTGGGGTGGTGGGGTTACCCTGTTGTTTATCGACTCGTGATCATGCATGGGCCACTTTTGTCCAAAGCAAGGAAGCAGACAAAAATACTCAAACGTGTGTGATGCCATTAACGAATAGAAGATTTTTATTTTTTTTTGTATTCAAATGTCTTTACCCAAATTACCGTTATCCTGTTCTGAACCAGAACATGCTTTTCTGACTTTTCTTCCTTCAAAAGCTAGAAATCAGACAGAGAACCATCCAGTCGGTGATGTCACTGGGATGTAAAATCTGGGGCGGCTTTGATTGGGTCTGCATGACTTTGTGAGGCCATCAAATGTTTGTGTGAGCTCTTACACCCAAATGAGGTTGATATTCATTGGTATATGGTCTGAACTTAAATTAAAACCTAATTTGGGTGTATAGCTCACGCAAACATTCTGGCCTCATAAAGCCAGAGCCCCATTCGGGGGGAGCCCCAGATTTGACATCACCAATTGGATAGTTCAGATTTATCTGATTCCTATTTCTAGCTTTAGGAGAGAGTGGTGCATATTCACAAATACTGACTGAACTGTCCTCGGCCACACAAGAACATTATAGTGGATTCTTAAAATTGGTAGCATTCCCCTTTAACATCCTCTTATTTTACATCTGGATGACATCACAGATTGAAGTCTGGGGTTTGAGCTTCGGGAGAGAGTCAGTGCACTTTTTTCTTTATTCAATAATTGTTGCCTTTTTCTCCCATCCCCCAATTTAGTCTTTATGCCAATCCCCCCCCCCCCTGGTCTTGTGCTGCCCTATACTGTCGGCCTGGGGAGTATAGAGTCTACACTGTATACTATCACATGCCTCCTCCAATACATGTGGTGTCGCCAGCCGCTTCTTTTCACCTGACAGCTAGGAGTTTCATTGGGAGCGTTTAATGCGCGCAGAGGTACAGCATGCTATTCCTCCCAGATCCCACCCCTAGCTGCTGAACAGGCCCCTCGACCGACCAGTAGGAGTCGCTGTTGCAACAACCAGGACTCATGCCCCACCGATTGACCAGGCTGAAGGTGCTGCCGGGAATCTGCGGTGGTGGTAGCTGGTAGGCGAGTGCAGAGACCTACCCAGCCGCATTCATCTCCTAGCTGTGGATTTACATGGACAATAATTATAAACATCAATAAAAAAAACAGCTTAAGTTATAACATATTTTTTACTCATTAGCATTTAACTGTGTGTGACCTCGTGTTATTTCTGATTTTATGTGTTTATGTTTGTGGTTGTGGGTTTGTTTTTATACCTCTAGCTCCTGATTGTTTTGTGAAGCACTGTTTTGTGTTTAAATAAAGCACTGTAGGAATAAAGCTGACTTGACTACCGTCTCTACTCGTAAAACCTCCGCTGGAGAGAGGTGTTCATGTTTACATAAAGGACAAGCGGCGTGGATGTTTTAAACTGAGTAGAATTCCATCTCAATAAAACAGATGACCATGACTGCCTCCTTGGCCTGAAACTCTCCACACCACAGTTCAATACTGGCCTCAGTCACCGGGCCTGTCATTGAGTTTGATGTATAGGGGTCACGGAGGGGCGCCGCAAACAACATCCAAGGAACTTTCTGTTTGAGCAACATGGCTGTTCAAATGGCCGCGGAAGAAGGCCATCCAGCCTGAAACAAACTGGAATCTCATTCTCATCTATATGCACTAACATTCACTATACCAATGTTAGCTGACATAAAGCCAACTGAGCCCAACACATTGTTTTAGGCTATTCATAACCCCCCTCCCCCCAAAAAAACCTTGCATGGTATTGAACAGATTACTGTCCATGTGATTTTCCTAATAAGGATAAGAACATTGTGTATGATCTGTGAGGGGGAGGGAGGGAGGGAGGGCGGGATATCTCTGCGTTTAGAACCTTTCAAGTTCATAATCATAACTCTACTGGGGTTTGGTGTGTGTGTGTGTGTGTGTGTGTGTGTGTGTGTGTGTGTGTGTGTGTGTGTGTGTGTGTGTGTGTGTGTGTGTGTGTGTGTGTGTGTGTGTGTGTGTGTGTGTGCGTGCGTGTGTGTGTATGTGTGTGTGTGTGTGTGTGTGTGTGTGTGTGTGTGTAGGTGTGTGTGTGTGTGTGTGTGTGTGTGTGTGCGTGTGTGTGTGTGTGTGTGTATGTGTGTGCGTGTGTGTGTGTGTGTGTGTGTGTGTGTGTGTGTGTGTGTGTGTGTGTGTGTGTGTGTGTGTGTGTGCGTGCATGTTTGTTTGTGTGTGCGTGTGTTTAACAACCGAACACAGTGGTTTTCATAATGGGTCCATGCATGGGGTCTTGAGAATAACAGGAAAAATAGAGATGTGAGTGAATGATAACTGGGGAAGATGGAGCTTTGCGTTGATTTCACTCCGCCTGTCATGTCTTGAGACTACCTGGGGTCCTATGCAGCCAAAGTATAGGCCTAATACTTAAATATATGAAATACAAGCCCTTGGTCAAACACAATCTCTTTCATCATCATCTAATTAAAGGACCAATCTAGAATGTATTTTGCCATATAGATTTAATGGCCCAATTAGTGATCCAAATGTCAACAAAAAAACACAAAAAATAACAAATAAGAATGGAGACATCTCCTTTCTTTATCCATTTGATTGACTGAGGTCTTGAAGGGGACATATTATGGGAAATGGGTTTTGCCTATATACAGTCTTTGAATGTGATAGTCTGACGTGTTATTTAAGCATTGAGGAGATATGAGCTTTGATTAAAGGTGCTGTAAGTGGTATTTTGTTGTTAAAATAAGTGGTCTATATGTTAAAATAATAGCTCTACATTCCAACATCCATCACCCATATCAAGTATTTGGTCAGTAACATGGTCTCCCGTCTCTCTCCACTCTGGAGTAAACAGAAAATAAATTGTCTGGTATATCCCTTCCCACTTTATCCAATCAGGAGATATAACTATATACTGCAAACATGGTCTGATAAAAATAAGAACTAAGAACTAACTACAAATAACAAATATGTGCATGAAACAAGTCAAATTATCTGCCAGTGCACTAAGCAAATCTGGTTTGGCAAGATTTCTTGGTTTTATCTCCTGATTGGATAAAGTTAGAAGGGATAGCAGAACATTTATTTTGTTTTTACTGCAGAGCGGAGGGACTGGGAGACCCATATTACTGACCAAACATGCACTCTATCAGTGATGGCTCATGGTGTAGAGCTATTTAACACTTATTTTAACACATTATCTGTGTTATTACACATTAGCAGTTTGTAAAATGTTTTACTCAGATTCAAGGACATCATAAAGAATTGTTGAAGAGAAACATAATAGGTCCCTTTAATTCAAGGACAAACAGACAACAGGAATTCGTTTTTAATTGTATTCACTACTTGTGGCGGTAAAGGTTTACATTGGTATAGTGTGAAACCAGATCTATATTCCAATTTACATTAGATTAGGACAATTCCAAAACAGCACATTTCCCATCTACAGACCAAACTCTTAAAACATGTTGTGAATATACCCCAACCCCCCCCCCCCCCCCCAAATCAATTCACAGCTCTTTAAATTATATTTACAGAGATTCCTGAAGGCGGATATTCACTTATAGGCGGGCTCTTAATTCGCTTTTTGCAACGTTCATAATAATCAAAGCTCTAAATAATCTGCTGTTTTTATGTCTACAAACATTACAAATGTAAATAAACCTTTCACAGTCTCAAATTGAGTTTAGCTGCCGCCGGTCGCTGCATCAAAGATTCAGACAATCACTTTGTTGTGTATTATAACACAAAGTCTCCCATTCCATATATTGTGATCAGTGAATTTGGAGAGCAGAGCCTTTTGAGTGTGCTAAATGTTTTCAAATGCTATAGGCTTTTAGCCCAGGCATACACGCGGGGACCATAAAATGCAACATAACGTATTGCAGTAATAGCCACTTTTTGATGGAGGTGACACAATTGGCACATGTGGCTGCTGCTTATAGGGAGTGGCCCTGCAGTGAAAGAGCGGCCCAGTGCATCCAGTCAGGTTGCAGTAAAACGTAGCATTGTTCCTCAGACGAGGCATTGCTTCCACCTGCTGGTATAACACGACAACGGCGGCGCATAGTGGGCACATGGTCACGTGGCCGACCATCTAAGGATTCACTTGGAAACAGTGGTCTGGTTAACATGGTAGGTATAGGTTACAGCATATTGCAAAGTACACCTGCGTTTCCACAGTTATTTATACATAACGTGCAATAAGTGGAGTATTTATACGAATTCCGGGAGGATGCTTTACACACCAATGAATGATGCGGGTCATTACGCACGCCCCCCTATTTCTCGCTTTTTGCTCTCTCTCTCTCTCTCTCTCTCTCTCTCTCTCTCTCTCTCTCTCTCTCTCTCTCTCTCTCTCTCTCTCTCCCCCCCTCTCTCTCTCACCTGCATGCACTGCATAACCCCACCCATAATTTGCAATGCGTCTTTACCTGCCAGTATACCTGAGTGATCAATCATCGACCACATAGCCCCTCCCCGCTGCTCGCCATTCGCCCTCGTCTCTCGCTCTCGTTCCTCTTGAAACACCCCCCCCCTCCTCTTTTTTTCCTCTCTAACCCCTGTCATACATTATCTTCCGAGGCTGAATTCCGAAGGTAAATTAATTTAATATCGATTACGCGCGCAGTCGGTAAGTTAATTTCTATCCCATATCATATACATTTAGTCCAAGGTTGAATCCTGGAGGTATAAGATCATTATTAAACACTTAAGTTCATTTCTGTATCTATTAATCACTCTGCCACCACCGCGTCGCTTATGCTTGCATATGATGCATAACTGTTTTCTCCTTCTCAGTGCTATCTGTCTGCGGTGCTGAAAGCCACCTCCCCAGCAGTATAGCCAACATTCCAGGAGGTAGCTCCTCGCCTCAATAGAGGGGTCAGGAAAGCCCCCCCCCCCCCTGCACACACACACACACACACACACACACTACACACACACACACACATCTATATCCAGGATAGGCCCTATCTGTTTTTCAGCTTCCCTGTGGAATAGGGGTCTCTGACTCGTCTAAACCTCTATTATATTCCTCTTTTAGGGGAGGCCACTCCACCCCGATTGGAGGCTCGATTGTGCTAATGGTATAGCCTCTTCCCACTTCCGGAAGGCCATCACTCTACCGGGTTGGAGGCTCGATTGTGCTAATAATGGGAGCCTCTTCCCACTTCCGGAAGGCCATCACTCTACCGGGTTGGAGGCTCGATTGTGCTAATAATGGGAGCCTCTTTCTTTCCCCTTCCGGGGGCCATTCTTATTATAGGTGCAGTTCCCCTCCCCAACTTCCCTCTCTGCATCCTCTCACCTGCCGAGCTCACCTGCATTATAGGAGCCGCGCATAATACGCTCCAATTAAGTGCATCTTCCCCAAGGCTGCCAATTTGGCGGTTGCAGCTCCGCCCAATCATATTCCTATATAATCCTATTAAATATGTAAACGTATACTCTGTGTTTGTGTCTGTAAACCGCGCTAGTGAAAAACACAAAATGGTGATATGGGCTGTATACTTCAAATCTGTTTTAACTCTATTTTTGGTGGCCTTGTTGAATTTGGCTGAAGACACAAAGGGCTTTCACGAACAACGTTTACTGCCAGAAAACAGCAAACGGGTGTTTCGTCGCAGAACCAGAGAGAGAGAGAGAGAGAGAGAGAGAGAGAGAGAGAGAGAGAGAGAGAGAGAGAGAGAGAGAGAGAGAGAGAGAGAGAGAACGCAGATGGGCTTGTTAGAAGGTCTTAATCCAGGAAGCTCCATAAAACTCCAGCCCCGTCATGCAGTCTGACGTTTTTTTTTCATTTAATTACTTTATGACTGTCCACAACAATTCTGTCTGTCTCTCTGTCTGTCTGTGGACGCTATAGTGCGCATTTTGTTGTTGTTTAGGCCTAAATAAATATGCATACTTGAATATTAGACTCAACATTATCCTGATTAAAAATAGACGGTCGCCACCTCTCCCATAACGCGACCATCCACTCTGCTGCTTCGCACTCTCTTCACCCTATAAACAGTTAAAGTAGTTTATTACAGTGTGGCAACCAATATAGTTTGCCGGGGCTATATCAATAGAGAGGCGCGGCTTTAATATTTATGTTGTGTAAGAAGGGCAGGCCGAGCAAAAATAAGCCCATCGTGGAAAATAAACTGTCGCATGGAAGCTCCAATAATTCCAGTAATCCATCTATATGGTTAGGCTGTTCCAAGTATAGCTATCTATCTCCAAATGGAATAAAGTATATGTGACCGTCAAACCGCTATCTTCTTATTGGTATTTTTTGAAGATAAATTTAATGTGAATGTAACGAGTAGAATCAAGGAAAACACGTGATACACTTCCCTGCATGCATGGTGTATCGCTTTTGGTGGGATATAACAATGTGGATATAATGTAAACATATGGCTACCTCTCTGGTGTAAACACAAACACATGGAATTCCTTGTTTTTCCCAGAATTCCTTGTTTTTGATAATAGTATTCTTAAAGATAGATAGATAGATAGATATAAGATAGATAGATATAAGATAGATAGATAGATAGATAGATAGATAGATAGATAGATAGATAGATAGATAGATAGATAGATAGATAGATAGATAGATAGATAGATAGATAGATAGATAGATAGATAGATAGATAGATAGATAGATAGATAGATAGATAGATAGATAGATAGATAGATAGATAGATAGATAGATAGATAGATAGATAGATAGATAGATAGATAGATAGATAGATAGATAGATAGATAGATAGATAGATAGATAGATAGATAGATAGATAGATAGATAGATAGATAGATAGATAGATAGATAGATAGATAGATAGATAGATAGATAGATAGATAGATAGATAGATAGATAGATAGATAGATAGATAGATAGATAGATAGATAGATAGATAGATAGATAGATAGATAGATAGATAGATAGATAGATAGATAGATAGATAGATAGATAGATAGATAGATAGATAGATAGATAGATAGATAGGTAGGTAGGTAGGTAGGTATAGGTAGGTAGGTAGGTAGGCAGGCAGACAGACAGACAGACAGACAGACAGATAGATAGATAGATAGATAGATAGATAGATAGATAGATAGATAGATAGATAGATAGATAGATAGATAGATAGATAGATAGATAGATAGATAGATAGATAGCTTATATTTTTGTTTCTAAGTCGTTCTATATGCAATGAATCAAATAAACCTAAGTAGCAGAATAGCTAGATCTACAATATTTCATTTTAAATATTTCACGTTATTTAATTAATGACACGTGGACATTTCACTTGGTACTCAAACTACTCTTTATTTTGGATAAGACTTGACGAGGAGGTATTTTAAGTGTGCACATGTGTTGTCCTATAATTTCACAAATGACAACTCTGCAATAAAAACAAAAATGTTGCAGTAAAACAATAACTTATATGTAAATAGGTAGTTGAAAGACATTCAGGTAGTCAAGGCATATCATGATCACGGACAATTTTAAGTCTATTTCATGCAAAGTACAATTGGAAAGTCAACTCCTATATTTCTAGTAATATGTGCACTACACCACAAAATCCTGACGAGACCTTAAACGCCCTATATCACAAACATGAAACACGGAACATCATATAGAAAACAAGCCAGCAAAATTGTACAACACAACACCGAGCCTATACAGGTCAAGCAAATCATGGATAGACTGACAATACTCTTTTCTTTCTTTTTTTTCAATCACGTTATCCCAAAAAATCCTGGCTATATTTCACCAGCGAGTCCAAAAATAACTAAATATCTCTCCGACGGTCCTTGTTTCCTTTCTTCATCTTCATCCTGCGGTTCTGAAACCAGATTTTGACCTGTCTCTCGGTCAGATTCAGGGTTCTTGCTACTTCGTATCTACGGTCACGGGGGAGGTACATATTAAATAGAAATTCCTTTTCCAGTTCGAGAATTTGATGCTTTGAGTACGGGCAACGTTTTTTTCTTGTTGATTTCGCGTGAAGCCAGTTGGATGCTGGGTTATCTGAAAGTGGGAGGTCAAAACCGAGAGACAAGACTTCACTCAGAGCTGCTTTCAGAACACGAGTCACAACAAGATACCTAATATTGCGCCTCTTTCAAAGTAATGCATATTGTTTACCAAATACTGTGACCTATAGATGTATTCGTGGAATCAGGAGTTATTTAAATGAGCTGAAAGTCAATCAGTCTTTGCCATTCACACCGAAATACAATTCTTTCCAAGAATATCTAGCGAATACCAACATCCCCGCCAAAATTAGATTTACAGCTATTACCCCGCTGAAAGAATGTAGACATCTTATTTCACAAAACGTTCTGGGGAATACTATGGTTATAACATTTACACTTACTTTAGGTTATGGGCCTTTGTGGGATTTGCTTAAATGAGGTCTATTGAGAAGAGTATACTTTTGCTCGATCCTTGACTAAATTAGGCCTGTGGCACCTGGATTTACCCACTGCTAACGTATCCTATTTTGAAGGACATATAGGCCAAAAGCCCCAATGCACTAAAATGGGAGCCTACCGCTATAGTCTAACAACGTCATATGCACCAAGGTTGGTCCATTCACTTTCAGTTCAATCAATTAGAATGGGCTACATTGAAACCAGTTTGCCGAGGCTATACGAATGCCAAGGTATTCGTTCTTAATACTTTTATATATATATATGATATATGATATATTTTGACATTTCTTATTTAAATTTTGGTGGCAAAAAAAAACAATTCCCCGGAGTGGTCGAATTGAAAGTGGATTAGACTCATCACCCGGTATGCACAATCAAACAGGCCTACGCATGAGCCTACTTACTTGCATCTATGCCCCTCTTCTCTTCGGCTGGCGTGCTCTGGTCGTTGGGCTTAGAGGTAGTCGATGTGTCGATCTGTGTGATCGACGGTCCATTTTCAATGTCAGACACGAGAGGTGTGTGCGTTTCCAAAGTTGTACAGTCGCCGCTCCCAATCAGAGGCTCGGATTTGATATCATAATGCATGGTTGTGGACGGTAATCCCGTTAAACACAGAGATGCAGAAACCGGATCCAACGCCCAAGAGCGCGTAAACATCCCATCGGCGTCTCCAGTCGTATAAGGATGATGAATATAGGTTGGCGTTATTGTGCTTGGAGGCTGCGCCGAAAGGGGACTCCAAGATCCACCAAAAACAGAGGATTTCGCTTGCAAAGGGCAAGATTCTTGTCCGCCATATTCAGTTAGCATCGTCTGCCCCGCCTGTTCCAGCCCTGCGGCTGATACATACCTCGGTAGCATACCCTCCTGCTCGGGAGGAATACGCGAGTCTACATAATAACTCGTTCCTAACGTCGACATGACAAAAAATGCTAAAACACTAAACCTCTACAATATTTAGAAAAGCTGTTTCATGATAGCCCGCTGCTTGCCTGCGCCAGGAGCTCAATGCGTCCAGTGAGTTGAACCTTGCCCAAGATTGGATTGGTGCCTCAAACACGTGACCGTGGGACAGAACAATAAATAATAAATCAGCCCGCTGCTCAACTAAATGGCCACCATTTTCCCCATCATATTTTAATAGCAAAACCATACGCCTTTATTGGGGGGGATATTTGGTTTTATAAGCAGTCAACGTTATGATTTTTGTCAAGAGACCCGATGCTTATAGTGTAATCTATAACATATTATTTGTATGGGGAGACATAACCAACATTAAGCTATAACATTGCTATATAACGAAATACCATTAAAACAACTTTAATATCCTTGAAGGTCCTAATCAATTCGAACTAATAACCAACTCGCCAACTGTAGACATAGCCCACTGCTTTGAAAAGGGACAATCTTAATTCCATGTTAGTGGTTAACCTTTCATAAACGGCCTTTCTATCTAAGAACATTCAAGATATTTAAGATCTAAGTACCTCGAAGCCCATCAAAGATTACAAGGCCAAACAAGGTTCCATAGCTGTACTCTCGGCGTAAATCGTTACAGATAGTTGCCATTTATGGAGCTAAATGTGCTCATTAAGGTGTCTGTAATAGGTCTAGGTCTACTTTTAAGGCAATCTCAAACGGAAGGTGGGGTGAGAGTATTTGGGTGCCATAACAGCCCGTTTTATCACACGGGGCAATTCAGTTGTTTTTCTTCGGGTTACAACCTGCTGTCTGGGCTAAATATCGCCAATAAAGCTCATCTCTTTGTGTCCTTTCCTCTGGCGCAAGCAGACGCATCCGGCATTTCCCAAGGCATGGGAACGCTGCTGCTGTTAGACTGCAATGATCATAACCGAGGCCTTGTCATTCCTTTCCGCCAATATACGGAACATATACACAAGCCTAATCCTGTACATTATCACCCCTTGGTGTTTAATCGAGTCTAACCATTGTATCACACGTTTCTCATAATAACAAGTACACAATTATAATTACAATACGGTATAACATTATTCTCGTGAAAACAAATGTAGGCGTATATCACTTATCTTGGTAGTGACTATACATTACATAGGTATCATCTAACCTGTCTGTTTTTACCATTGAAACAGGAAAACTGTTTTATATGAAGAGCGTCGTGCTTTTACGCATGCACAACAACATCACGGCATTATGGAATCTTGTGTAGGCGTGTGCAAACCGTGCCGTGCGTAATGGACATAACTCTATTTCCGAGATGCGACGAATTTTACTGAGGTAATCAAGGCAGTTTTGTGTTGTGGGATAATATAACTATAGCCCAACAACATGAGACTACCTAAACCACTCAATAGTCCACTCTCCTCTTCAAGGATATGAAAATATTTGTCCTGTGTTTTTTTTTATTGTGGAATTTACATTGCCCTCTATTGTAATCACATTTCAGAAAACAGCAAATGAGGAAAAATGCAATAGGTATATTCATATAACTGATTCCCTCATATTTCGCCTGAATAATATACATGCACCTAATGGGAAATATTACGGGCAATTATGGTCATTTTGCAGCATTTCAACCAAGACTGCAAGTATATGCCTAAAAAGTTATCTTATAACACTTTGTTTACGCCATAGGTCAAATGAACAATTTAGCAATTAAGTATTGTCTTGGCATTTTGGCAACAGCAGCAGATATCCGCCGTCAAAATACGAAAGACGGTAAAACTAACTGCAGTGCCTATTACCATTAAAACTATTGTGGGCCTGTAAAAAATGTGGCATGCAATTGACCAAGGAATAATTTGCAATAGCCAACACTTTACTGTACACAAAGCGGACAAAACGATACATTTTAAAGAGGCATATGTTACCATATGTTGACCAGTATACGCTTTCAGCGACGAGCTTGAAAATAGACATTTTTTTTTTAACAAATAATAGTCTAAAATAGTGTGGGATGCTTTTTATTATAGTCGTCTTGACCAGCAAATGTGTGCAAATATTTATCAAACCTCTTGGGGCTCTATAGCTGTGACATAAAGGCCTATATTGCTAAAACATAAACAAAAACTAAAACTAAAACAAAAAAACAAAATCCCAAGGGTTATTCTTCCAGCATGCAGATTCCAATGGTTCAATCAAGTTAACTATACAATATATACAAGCTTGACGCTCGGAAACACGCTTTCACGTTTTGAATAGCTATACACTGCAACAGATTACCATTTTATACCTGTAGCCATATATAAATTATCCATGACAAAAAAACAAACAAAACAAAAATGTGTAAATAAAACGTCAACAGAGCTACAATCAATAAGTTAGTGATATGGTCTATTTTCTTTTCGCCATGGTTCATTCTCACAGTTGAAGTTGCAGCACAGACGCCCTTGCAGTTGGTGGGGAGGAGGGCGCCAAAGACCACCGACAGTCTCAGGAAAAATTGAAGTTGTTGGACAGCTCGCGGATTCTGTTTTCCCGGCTCATCTTTTTCAGTTTCATCCTCCGGTTCTGGAACCATATTTTGACCTGCCTGTCGCTCAGGTGCACGCAGTGGCTGATCTCGAGACGACGCTCGCGAGTCAAGTACATGTTGAAGAGAAACTCTTTCTCCAGCTCCAAAGTCTGGTGCTTGGTGTAGGGACAGCGCTTCTTTCGGCCACTCTTAGCTGTGAGCCAATTGGCCGTGGTTTCAATTTTCCCATCTCCTACAACAGACAAAAGACAAATAGCATACATTCATGCAGCTTACTTAATGTTTTCTTGTCTTCTATATGGTCATTTTAAATAAGAATTATGCTCAATCAGACCATGCATGGGTGAAATTATATTTGTCTATTTCTGGGTTGTTTTGCCCCGTGAAACATTATAGTATAGTAGGTCTACTGCCTAATAATAATAATAATAATAATAATAATAATAATAATAATAATAATAATAATAATAATAATAATAATAATAATAATAATAATAATAATAATAATAATAATAATAATAATAATAATAATAATAATAATAATAATAATAATAATAATAATAATGAAATATGATATTTAAAATATTCTCAAGTTTCCCATCTTAAACCTATAGGCATATATTTTGTAATTGAACTCCATTGGTTTAAAGCCCTTCATGGCACTTAAGCTTGTTTGGCAAGCAATGGGCCTATATAGAGACAATAATACAGTCTTGACTCTTAAACCTGGTTTTAACATTTCAGAATTGGACCGTGTTGCTACAAGAGCCATGTTCATTGGCCACTTAAGTAGCCTATTCCACACAGTAGCCTATACCCCATTACACCTTTATTAAGACATAAAACGTTGCCTACACAGTCTGCTGAAATTATGGCTATGGTTTTTATGGGGGGACGACTGAGGACATCCGCGCCCTGCATTGGACAGATGGACTGGACTGGATTGGCCTTGCTTCTCCTCGTCATGATATAATAAAAACACAGGAGGAAATCCCAGACCAGGCCTCTCTGTTAAAACCACAACGCCATGCCTTTACCAATGAACATTTCCCCTGGCCAGTATTTGGGAAGCCAGTCTAACGGCAGAGCAATAGCACATGTCAAGCAAAAACCCCACATGTAAACATTTTTAATAACTTACTCGTGGAGTACCAGACCCTGACTCATTGAGCGAAAGTATTAATTCGACGTGTTGGCTATTCACCTTTGATTGTCTTTGCTGGGCTTTCTGCACGAGTCTGCTGTGCGGGTTCTGGGGAAGACGAGCCTTCCGACGAGAGGCGGGTGTCGTCATCTCTTGCAGGGGCGCATGGCGCAGGGACCGGCGCCTCCTCAGTCTCCCTCCTCTCTGTATCCACCGAGGTACCCGGGGGCAGTGAGGTGTCGAAACGGGCAGGTCTTGGCGAAGGGAAGTGAGTCAGATTTGGCTGAACATCTTGATAAACCTTAGACGCGTAAGTCTGAGACAGACGGAAATACCCGGGGACAGGTACAGTGCTGCCGGTAACCGGGCACGATCCAGGCGTTACCCGCGAATAGGAAATGTCATCAACTTTAGGGCATTTGTCGGATTCATAGAGGCAATATGCGTTCTCCTCCTTTATACTTGGAGAGAACGAACACTGAGCCATATGCTGGCTGTCGGGCTGATCTACACGACAAGCCCTCGACGTCTCTAGCCATGTTTCCATTCCTTGAATATATGGACCAGATGAAGGTATCATAGTTTGAGAACTTGACTCGCTACGCTTACCGAGACCAGAGAAACAAGAACCACCGGAGAGTCCATAGTACTCCGACGCTGGTGGCAAATACACCCCGTTACTTGGGTAGTAGGGGACGCCACTCTCGGATCGTACGTTGATTAAAGAGTCCACAAAAAAGGAATTTCCAGCTTGGTTGTTGGGGCATGACATCGTTGTGGTGTAATTTGACGGAGGCTGAAGATAGCCCTTTCTGGCTGACATTTCTTGTGCAAAACATGCTGAATATAATTACTGATACTCACACTTCTCACAGCTTTAGCCGGCAGCCAATTAAAACACCAGACGCCCACAGACTCCTCCCACTCCCAGCACGTAATACCACTGCTATATACATTTTGTTTTAGGCTAAGTAAAAAGAGAAATATGGGGCAAAGCGGTGCATCAAAGGTTTTCATTTTAACTGGAACCGTCCCGGAGACGGTGGCCTATATAACGTTACATAATATATAACACATTATGTCAATCTCTACACTGGCCCTCACCAACTCACCAAATGTCAGACGTGGAAATTCCCTATACCTTACATTTTTTAGAAGGGGGGCGTATACAAAGCATGACTTTATTGCCAATTGTACAATGCTGTAAAAATTAGGAGTTATTCGGGGTATACTTTTAATAAGCCCGGGGTGCCCCATGCAGAGATCCTAAATATGATCTGAAATTAAAGAACCTTGGGTCCCTTGCAGCAGAAACCCTTTGGTGTGACTCTTTAAGCCCCCAGGCTCAATTTTGTGGTGCACTTAGAACTTTCACAATACTCAATAAAAAATTTGCTCATAAGGTAGATAGTATATATGGCCATAATGCTTTTGCAAATGTATGCCGTATACATTTTTGATACTTTGGTATACCGTATATGAGCATTCCAGGCTATCATATACCATTCTTGCGTATATGTTGTTGATATTTAGTGGACGTTGTGGGTGCCTTGTGCCATGGTTATCTGGGCGCCATAGCTTGAGTCAAATCGTATCAAAAGAGATGCTTGTGATGTAGGTTAGTGTGTTTATAGGGTGACAGAAATTACACTGCAGCATTAAGTGCCACACTTTATCAAATGGTCCCGTTACAGAACTATATAATTCTTAATGGTTGTTATGAATGCTGGCGAGACTGTAATAGGTTGAATGAATTATTGATGCATGATTTCTTTATTGTTGTTGTAAGGGCCGTTGGGGTTCCTTCGAAGCAGCCCTTTCAACAACCCCTAAATGTGCGCTGAAGAATATTTTCTTTTTACAGTATAGGCTAAATGTATAGGCTAAAAGAAAAACATGTACGGCTGTGTAGTTGAACAGCACCGACTCGCCCTTAGATTTGAATAAAATGTATGTTTACATGAGTCTAAACTTGGTTAATACAGTACGTTGCATTTATCACGTGATGTTGCTTGTTGACATCTATCTATCTGTCTCTCTATCTATCTATCTATCTATCTATCTATCTATCTATCTATCTATCTATCTATCTATCTATCTATCTATCTATCTATCTATCTATCTATCTATCTATCTATCTATCTATCTATCTATCTATCTATCTATCTATCTATCTATCTATCTATCTATCTATCTATCTATCTAATCTAATATTCACTTGGACTACATTTTGTATTTATTAAATGTGAACGTCGTAATCAACTTGTATTACTTCAAAATATAATATAATCAAAAAAATATTATTATTATTATTATTATTATTATTTTAATGACACAAGTATGCTATTAATAATGATTAACCCCCGGAAGAAGAAGAAATTCGAATAAGCTAATAAGTTTTACTGTCATTATGCCTTTTTAAAATATGAGGCATAAGCCAATAAATATAGCCCTGTAAATGTGTAGGCTTTTACACTGTCCGTGGAAAACTATAGAAGCAATTACTAGCGTAATAATAGGCCTATCTCTTTGGCATCCGCCTTTTACGTAAGTTGTATTTGACCCAAATAAAACGTAAAAGGCGGATAACAAACAGGTTCCTTATCTCTAGTTTGGTCAACCGTATCACCAGGGCCCACCCTGACCTGTGCGTAAAAGCATATAGGACTTTATGGCGTATACCACTTGCGCGCCAAAGCCGAAGCCATGCAGCCTATATTGGGTTTTGGAAAGTGCTCATTTCATCTCTCTCGTCATTTGTTTTTAAGCTTGAAATATGATGGATGCTACACGCGGTCCAACCCGCCAATAGCGTGTCGGCAAAACATTATAATTCAACATCTTCCTCGTGTTTATACTTTTCACCTGAGAAAAATAAAATGCCTGTTTGCACACACACACACACACACACACATACACACACACACACACACACACACACACACACACACACAGACACACTCTCTCTCTCTCTCTCTCTCTCTCTCTCTCTCTCTCTCTCTCTCTCTCTCTCTCTCTCTCTCTCTCTCTCTCTCTCTCTCTCTCTCTCTCTCTCCCTCTCTCTCTCTCTCTTTTTGGATGAAATTGCAAGGCAATACAATACGTACAACAGTAACCCATGTTTGCACACACACACACACACACACACACACACAGACACACTCTCTCTCTCTCTCTCTCTCTCTCTCTCTCTCTCTCTCTCTCTCTCTCTCTCTCTCTCTCTCTCTCTCTCTCTCTCTCTCTCTCTCTCTCTCTTTTGGATGAAATTGCAAGGCAATAAAATACGTACAACAGTAACCCATGGTCTAAATATTGCTTAAGCTTTTTTTTCGACCTGAAACTTGAATTCTATTCACGGCATCCATATGTACAATCCCAGACAAATCAATGACTAAGGTTAAAGAATAGCACACAGTAAGCTATATTTTACATTTTGAGGTGACTGCAGGGCCACAAAATGTCATATAGAACATCCACAAATGTGCAAAGGCTATTCCAGCATAGATTAAGTTTCAATGCATTTCAATTATTGACTCACTGTCAACTTCTGTGAACTATATTAAAAGCCCTACCCTTATGCTACATAGTTCAGAAGGAAATGTATATTTTCATTGGGATAATTACTTAGGCCAGTATCCACAGAACGTGAATAGGCAATAACCTATTATCTTTCACCGATACGGGGTTCGTGTTTACGGTAATTAAATGAAAAGTCCTATATCCTGTCCTATATAATTTATAAAACACACATGATATTTTATTTTCGCCTACCTGAGCAGTGAAATCCTAGTTTGATGCTTGAACAGCGCCTCGGGAATTTTCAATTCACGGCAATGACATTGATCTGAGGAGCGCCACCCAGTGGACAAAAACATGGATTGAAGCTGATGGCAAATGGAGAATATTCCTACCGCGGTGCGTCTCTTGGTACAAATGACGCCGGGAAGGTCCGTGAAGGCGAGCTTTCAGTGTTCACACAGCCGCTGTTTTCAACCCCTTAGTCACAGTTAATAACCTTGGTCTCAGACGGTTTATTGCACTACACTCCAAATGCTCCAGACGAATGCGGGTTTTATGGCCAAGTTGCTGGAGCAACATGGGAGGATGTGCCGCAATCAAAGCGGAATTCCTGGGAGCTTCACAGGATGCACGCTATAAGGCCATCGGAGCCCTTATTAGCTTATAGCAGGCCATCTTGATTGTTGTTGAGTGCAGCCTCGAATGTATAAATGATGGTTGGCTTTCAATAAACAACACCGGTCAAGATGGACACATGTAAGAAGGCTCTTTAAGTTGCATTAGGTTAATCATGTTGGCATAGCCTACAATTTACTATATGTTTTCAGTCATTTTCAACTGATAGACCTGTGTGCCAAGGTTGTTTCAGTCAGTATAATATGTCGTATATAAAAAAAAAAAAAAAAAAAACTACAACAATAAAAACATATAGGCCTAAATCCGACACCAGATCCTACAATAAAAAATATATTTTCAATAGGGTTTTAGATATACCCTAAAGTTATTTTCAATAGGCTTTTAGAAAGGTCCGAGATAAGTGCCAAGATTGTTTCAGAAAGCCAAAAACGCATGTTGGGTTTAGAAAGAAAACCTCTTCACGTTGCGCCATGAAAGCATATCTATTTCTTTGTAATGGATAGCAAAAGTAATGGCGGCAGATCCGATTTCGAGATTTCGAGGCTAATCCATCAAACATTTGATACGAAGCCGGCGTATAGGCATATAACAAAACTATCTGGATAAAGACTTGTTTTTACAAAAAAATCTAAAGGAAACGTTTTGGCCAAAGACGAAGACTAAATGTCTGCATTTAGTAATGGCCTTATTTTGCCTCGCAATATCTGCTAAACAAACGCTAAATAATATACACGTTTTATATTTGCTGTCACAATATGCTACATTACTAATTCTAACTAATTAAGCACATACCACTATTTTAGGGTGGATTTCTTTTTGCTTGATACACAAAGACGCCAACAGTTGTGATAGCCTAATAATTCGAAAGTACACAACATATAGCCAGACATTAGAGTTGTATATATTTTCACAATGAACTGAAAAACATCCACGAGAAGGGATTAAGGAACATCATGAAATTATGGTTTGTAGCCACAAAGGTTCTTGTGCGTGCATGCGTAACATTTTTGCGGCAACACGCTTCATTTCAAGGGAAATTTACTTGATCATGATGGGTTCAAATGCAGGTGTATATCGTGATCATTGTACTTGAGCCATAGTCATATCCAAGGGTATATGTTTGGCCTATAATGGGCTTATTTTACGCATGAATGTACCGTATACGCATGCACATACTCTTGCAAGTTATATAGATAATTTCCATCGTTGATTGTTCTGGCAAGTATAATAATAATAATAATAATAATAATAATAATAATAATAATAATAATAATAATAATAATAATAATAATAATAATAATAATAATAATAATAATAATAATAATAATAATAATAATAATATCGTAATAATATCGTAATAATAAGAATCCAAAGAGATTATGCAAAAAAAATGATAGTTTAGCCTATAAATAATATTTAAACAAACTTAAAAAGCATCATCTGAGCCTCAGGTAAGGTGAACGCTGCATGCCAGCGAGTCTCTGTTCAGTTGTGTGGTGTTTGTGGTGTAGTATACTGTAAAACGGTCACTGTTCAGGTTTATAATAGGGGGTTTGTGGTGTAATAATGTAAACGGTCCCTGTTCAGTTTCTTCTCTTTCATCCTCCTGTTTTGGAACCATATTTTGACTTGGCGGTCTGTGAGATTGAGCATCCTTGAGAGCTGGAGACGCTTCTCTTTGTTGATATAGACACTGAAAAAGAATTCCCTCTCAAGTTCTCGTATTTGGTACTTGGAGTATGGACATCTCTTCTTGCGTGTTCTCTGGCCACCTGGAACACAATGAAGGCAAAGGTCAAGTCTGCATGATATTAGCGGAAGTCTATAGTTGCAATGGGGCTATAGGTATTACATCACATCCATTTGAAATCAATACTTCTGGTTAAACCCACGACCACTGCATGGGTTCGAATTAATAGCCGTGCAGATGTGTGCTATATAGCATGAGAGTCGAGGTGTTACCTTAATCTACCACTGGAGGCCTACAAGGCCACCATTGTTTGTAAACAAAGACTCAAATCACAATAATGCATATCATGTAGGACATAGTCTTGCAAAAACTGGCCCATAAGGACTTGAAATGGGCAAAACCAATGCTTCCCAATGCAACCTAAAGAGCATATGTCTACTGGCGTTATGATATATCAGGGTTGCCTGCTTTTGTTTTTGGGTATTTGGGTTTTTGAGTATTCTTGAAAAGCTAGCATATTATCTTAATTGGCATTTATCCTATGGGATATTCTCGTTTTCTCAAGCGAAATGAGGCACATTCTGCATAGCATTGCAGTAAAATGTTGAATCATGACAATGCAAATCCAATAGCCCAATCTTGTCAAAACTATCATAAAAACCTCGACACAATCCCGTTTAGAAATAATCAATTAATCAATTAAGGGTTACGTATGGACACATAGATATATCCCAACATATATAGTTGGCTATGCAGGAGACAGCTATTTAAAAAAAACGAACAAAAATAAATAAATAAATGCAAATAATAATAATAATTCATGACTACTAGTAGACTATTGTTTACTATAGGATTCCAGTAGTCTCATCATTCATACGCAAAATAAGTGCAATATTCTGGAATTCTGGATTGTATAGGCCAAATGGGCCGCTTCTTCACGGCCAATTTCAATCCCAAGCACGTGATCTTGTCGTCTATAACTAAGTTTTGTTAGGGTAAATCTGCAGGCCCTCTATAAACCTTATGTGCTTATAAAACAGCATATAAAAGCTTTAACAGCGGCGCGTTAGCTTTTCCCTTTAGATACGCGGTCCTACTCACCGGTGCTCTTGCTGTATTTCTCCTCAGTGTTGCCGGAGGACGACTCGGGGCTGGAGCTCTCCTCTCGCCGCGTCCTCTCCTCCATGTCGCGGCACGTGTCCGAGCCGGGCGCCGGAGCCGCCGTCTGTTTGGTGGAGCTTCTGTCCACGGAATGCTCGTTCGGCGTGTTTTCAGCGTTCCCGTAGGCGGTGTCGAAAAACTGGTCAAACGCTTGTGGTAATACTCCGTTCCTGCCAACGCTGCCATAGAAGCCTGAAGTTGGATTTGAGCCGGAGTGGCAAACACTGGAGTTATTTTTCGCGAATATGTCCCCCAGTGAGCTCGGGCTGGTCAAGCAGTCCCTGTGCACGATGTCCTCAGTGTAGCAGTGTGTTAGGCTTCCCCTGTGGTGCCACTTACTGGAAGTATCAATGCCATAGTCTCTGAAAGCGACATCTCTTACGGACGGAACCTGTGGCAAAGTTGAGGATTGGTACGAATATGTCATGGGACAAGAAGACTGACTCTGGGATAAATAATGTGGGAGACTTGAGAAGTCTGTTCCGGAGACGTAATAGGTGCAGCTAGGCAAATACATACTAGAGCCAGGGATCCGTTCATCAAAATCCATATTCTGTTATGCCTTGCCTATAATCCTCGCATAGTTCCTCTGTGGCGCTGTGCTCCAGTCACTTTGAGGCAAATCAGTGGAGCAGAAATCCTTAGACGTAGGCTGACGTGGAGATCCATCTCTATCCATTCCTGAGGGCGCGAGCCCATGTGACCAAAGGCAGAAATTGACAGATAGGCCTACGCCTCAATGGTGCGTATAGGCTAGTAAGTAGCCCACCAACTGAGTTTATAAAGTAGACCCTGAACTTATATCAGAGAGAAAATACTGAAAATACAAAAAGGGTCTTCCAGATATATAATATACTACATCCTGCCGTTTTAAAGAGTTAATTCAAACACGTTTTTAATAAGACCAACGTATTAACCGCCAAGCCAAAATGCTTATTTTTTGCTTGTTTGAAGCGTGCACCCTTCTATAGCCTCGCAAGCCAGAGTAAATATCAAATCATGCGAGATTTATTCTGGCTAGCGAGGCTACTATCCTCCCGTAGCCAACTATACAACATGGTAACACACCAGCAGGGAGAAAACGAGACACCTATTTGCCTCAGCTTTTCCAGACTATTTTTAGCGGTCAAGCATTTAGCCCATTGCAGCTCGAGCTATAGCCTATGTAGGCCGAAGAAGAAGATGGGAGACACTTCTGACGTTAAGGCCATTTCTGTTTAATAAATATAATTGTGTTTTAACAGTTTATTCTTGTTTATCCGTGGTCTTTTCTCACCCTGGCCTCAACTGTCTACAACTCTGCACTTGGTCCTGCGATAACCGAATAGGCAATGCTGATAGGCTATGAGTTAAGATAACACCGAGGTAAAAAAAAGAAAAAGAAAGAAAGACAGAAAAAAGACCATACGAGACGAGACAAGGCTTTGTTACTACCCCCCCCCCCTTTACAGTCTCCTGTGTGGCCATTGTTTTGACGAACATGACGGAGTTTGGCCTGCACCTTAGACCATGGGAAGTTCAATGAAACCAGAGTAGCCTATGTGTCTCGTCTTATCGGTGAGTATAGGCTACAGCTAGCCTATATTGTCTATGCCCTATATGGAGCATAAAGCATGATAGGAAATTATGATTAAATGCTTCGTTAAAAAGGGCTGGGATCTTGTTTTTCCCCTCTCGTGGGCATATCACATCTGCCCAGAGACGTATAGCCTCCAGAATCCAAGTTCGAGGAAAGGGGGAATTGTATCTGCAGCTTTGCAAATAGCGAAAAGGACCACGCTGCATGTGGCCCGGATGAAGTTCACTGCAAGTATGAGCATGATTAGTTAAGATGAACCGTGAGAAAACGTGATCGGTTGTCGCCGCAAACATAGCATCGTTTTTGTAACGCTAATAAAAAGCGATGTTATGATAATATAATTTATAGGCTATTACTCACAAGTGTATTTTAGAATGTAAAATAGAACTTGTACAGGTTGTGTGTGTTTCAGAGCGTTCTCTTTGCTATTGGGTGGGCCTAATATAAACCTTTGAACTTTGAACATATTAGCCCTATACCTACCGGGCTGAATTGAGTCTCACTTGAGGATGTTTTAGTCGTACAGTGCAGTGGCATGTATATATATATTTTAATCTAGTAAAACGAATGTGTAACAGTCTAACGACCATGAAGACTATCAATTTGTAGGTGCTGATATAATAATAATCCATCAGCGTCTTTTACTCCGTTTTTGTTTTTGTTTTTGCTGTCATCTCTGCCAAGGGCAATGATTATTAAGTGGCTCAAAGTTTAATATAACATAATCGAGGATTAAAATGAGGCAATCGCTATTTGATGACCCGAAACACTTTTTTTTTTATCTATGAGGAATTAACCTAAATATTTCCTTTAGAGGTGGTGTCTACAGATTATATACATTATAATCAGTAGCATAGCCCACTTGCTATTCTGTTCCGTCTTTATGTACTTGTTTTATAAGAGTCTAGCATTTCTGAAATGTAAGGTATTATGTCCATTGTTTGGTGTAGGCCCGTATTGGCCTTACATTACATTTTACCAGCCGAGTTCATTATATATGCGCTCATGCTATTAACTATATAAGCAAGATGAGACAGGTTTGGAAACAATCGAACAGTCGCCAGACCGTTTGAAAGTCACAACAATAATATTATAAAAGGGTCCAAGTTTATTTCCTGCATGCGATGTTTGCTAATGCAACAACTGACAGGAAATATAGATGATTTCACTGGAATTATGTTGCTGGGGAACAGTTTAGACCCAAGTGTATTTCCTGTCACTTATTGCATTAGCAAACATTGCAGCAGGAAATTAATTTGGGTCTGTTTAGAATGTTTATGTTGTCAAGATGAAACTGTCCTACTTGGATCCAAACGGTTCCCTATAGCAACATAATTCCAGTGAAACTTAGACTGGAATCGCCATATCAATAGCCTATAGAATTTCAATTTGACCTCATTTTAAACGAGCACTAGCATATATGTGATGAATATGCATGTAAAGTCGTTGGTTGTTTGTAACTGTGGCCTTGTGAGATTCAAGCTGGAAAAAGTGTAATAAAACGGGGAAGAGGAAGGTAAACTGCACCAACCGCTCAGCATAGCATCACTAGCTATATCTTAGCATCACTAGCTATAGCTTACCATAGCTATAGCTTACCATAGCTATATCTTACCATCACTAGCTATATTTTAGCATCATAGCTATATCTTAGCATCAATTGCTTACCATTATAGATATATCTTACCATATCTGCATATAGCTATATCTTATCACTATAGCTATATCTTACTAGCTATATCTTACCATCACTATATATCTTACCATCACTAGCTATATCTTACCATCACTAGCTATATCTTACCATATCTTACCATATATCTTACCATCACTAGCTCATAGCATCACTATATATCTTAGCATCATAGATATATCTTACCACCACTAGCTATAGCTTACCACCACTAGCTATATCTTATAGCATCACTTATAGAATTGTGAAGGGTTTTATGTAATTTGCAAGGGTTGTGGGAAACACCTCAAAAACTAAAAGTAGCCTATGTCCATCTTATGGTATAATGGTTTTACAATGCAGGTGTAGTGCTCTGCGCCATAGTGTAGCAGGCGTGCATTGATGGTTTAAACATTTCCTCCTATATGCACTGGCAATTAATTTGATCAAATAGGCTATAAGCATATCCTTAACACTGTATGTCTAATAGCCTATCAAGTTAAATTATAAAATTGATCAGAATGTAAAACTGTTGCTAACAACAAGGTCATATGGCGTGACTATCCCAAGGAATAAAAAAACATCTTTGAACACATTTGAATTACTTTTCAAAATTCCTGTCATAAATAACTTTTCTGATGCGATGTCCCGATAACACGAGTTTAATGAAACATTTCCAGAAAAAAAAAAAACTTTTAATTGACGTGACATGGAAAAATGGCTTTTAAAATGTAACTTTCTGATTTAGAATTTAAACAAGCCATAAATTAACAGCATCGATCCAAAAGATTAAGAAAAGTATAAAACGGTATAGTTGTTAAGCATTACGCATACATTAATGTATAACATGTTAATGACATGCATAACTTAAATAGAGTCCGTACTGTATTGTACCCATTCTGCAATCTGTTAAATAAAGTTTTCATTCATTCATTCATTCATTCAGTCCTTTGGAGGGTCCAACATGTAGAACCTTGAACCTCTGATGGTTCTTCAAATAAACCATTGGGACCAAGTGCTTCACAGCAACCATAACCAGTTGGCTATTTGCAGTATAGGCGACTTTGAAGAAATGAGCAAGAGTGAGTTTACCTGCCCGGTAGAAATAGAGCAAAGTTCTGCATCACTTTTCAAGTCCATGCGCAGCAACAAAGGTTTTCCACAGACTCCCGGAGGCACCCGCAGCTTTAAGCTTAATTTGAATAAATAAATACAATTCCCAGCCTCTAATCGGCAGGTGGTTTTGAACATTGTGTGTACTTTTTGAAGAGGAACGCGATGGTGGTCTTAGTTTTCCGATGCGACCCCGGGAACACCACTTGGCAGGTCAAAAACATCTGATTGGCCAAAAACATCAGCTCCCCGCATCAGCAACCAATGGGGTTGAAAAGTGATGCAGAGCTTTGCTCTATTTCTGCTGGGCAGGTAAACTCACTCTTGCTCATTTCTCCGAAATTGCCAATGCATCTTTAACGAGGCCTTATTAATGTTTTAAGAAGTGTTGAAACGAATATCTGATTGGCTTAGTGTCATATAGTTGCTGATAAATGCGTCCCTTTTCTTCATTCATCATACGATGTGACAGTGTTGGTGTGACAAATACATGTATATTATAAACCTGCAATGGGTATAGCCGCCTGAAATATAAATTCTATAGCATTCAGTAAATCTCGTCTTGACACTACAAGACACTACATTGACACTACATTTCAGCCACATATTCAACACTGAACAACAGCAAAATAATGAAAAATATTCCAAATATAGAAATATACTAAATTGACAAACTACAATCCAATGATAAATTAGTTTACCATTCTGGGAAGTTGATTTATTTTTACAAAATTACAATGCAGGAAACACAGGAGGGGGGAAATCAAATAGGATATATACCCTCAAAATTTGACCATTTCAGTTTTCCCTCCTGGCGTTCATCATCAACATGCTTCTAAGACTAAAGTTACATTGGTGCTAATTATGGATATAGCCTAATGTCGTTGATTGGTTACACAAATAGACATCAACCTTTGAAAAGCAATGTCAAAGTCAATTTCGAGAGGCCAACAGGCCTAAGCCCATAAATAACAATAAAATGCAGCAACTTTTGGTACATTCACAAATAAATCTTGATATGTATATGACGTTTTTAATATTCCATGCGGTTACCCTTATCCTCAGATTTAAACATTACTGCTTATTTATTTTGCCATTCTGTTTAAATCTTGGATATGGATTAAGACTGTCTGAAATGTTTTAAATGAAGATGAAACGTTTAATTGTACATGATAACAGTTATGCCACCCCACATAAACAGAAAAGTATGAGAAATTACTATAATGTCAAGCAGGCTGCAGGCGGAAGACGAAATGCATAACCTGTTTAAGCTTGGAAGCTTGATTGGAAGCTTAATAATCGTAGGATTTGATTGGTTCAGAAGAAGGGGGCTTGTCAGTTGCTCGACCAACTGAATGTTGCCTGGTTGACTGACTGAAGTCAGACCAATTGAAAATTGTTTGTATGCCAAGTAATTTAAATCAGTCAAATTAATAAGAATATAGCTTTCTTTGTGAAGTTCTTAGACTTAAAATAGCCTAAGGTGATACACTTTATTTAATTCATTACTGCGCAAATCCTAATTGTGTTTAAGCAGAACGAAATACTACTTTGTCTTTTTCTCTCTAATGAAGCAACGTCGAAACGACTTTTCAAGTGTGTCAATACAAATTTTCTGTATAATAATAATAATAATAATAATAATAATAATAATAATCATATGAATAATATGAATAATATGAATAATATGAATAATATGAATAATAATAATATGAATTAATAATAATAACAACAACAATAATAATAACAACAATAATAATAATAAAACAAAATAATCACCAGACCGTATGGCATACGCCTAAGTATTACATTTTTAATGTATCAGCCACAGTACTCATTCGGAGCATACAGTCCAATGTGTCTGTACTGAGACAGTATAGTAAGGTCAGATTGTTACAGAGGCACAGCACAGGAGGGCGGAGTGTTCTGATTGAATTCGATCAGAGCACCATGAGGCTATGGACGGAATCTGATTATCCAACCTACAGTATTCGTATGAAAAAATATATAGAATGTAAATCAACACGTTAAAACGTTATCCGTGTAACACGTTTGTTGTTGATCCTTCAGGCGCCAACACTGCCAAGCTTAGGGCTTTAATTCTGGGGGCATGTAGGCCTATGGCCAATAGCCTATATTACTATAATGCGTCTTCAACTTGACACATGTATGCTATGGATTTCATTATTTTACGTTTAATTTAACCTGGCAAGTTGTTTATATTGTTATCAACGATGGCTTGCAGCGGCACCCGGTACAGAGCAGAGCCATTACTCGCACCTGCATGAGAACTGCCTGCAGGCAGACACCCTTAGTGAATATCAGGTATAGTGGATCCAGAGCAGTCTCGGTTGAATGGGATTTAGCCATATAGACGTGTTTTCAATTATGATTGTTTGATTTGTGTAATGCTAGCTTGAAATGTAAACCAGTGTCGTTGTAGCTCACTCGACACAAGCTGTCGTTTAGAATTATGAGGGCTGTGCGCTATTTTGCACAGAGATTTCGAATGTTAAAATTATCTTAACATTTCGTATCGCAGCACAAAATACCACTTGTCATTTTAAATCACAGCATGTGAGGAGTATAGCTACCTCCGCCTAAAGCATTAAGATGCCTTGCTCAAAGACACCCCCCATTGAAGTTGAAAAATGCGATTCTTGTTAACTTTTCCTTCATATTTTTTCCAGTTGATATGGGGATTCAAAACCAGCAGCCTTCTGGTCACAAGCACCGTTATCTTAACATTTTAGCCATCACCCCCCCCCCCCCCCCCCCCAGTGTTGATAACAAATTAGCCGTGGCGACTTGGGACACTCCGGTCCAGAATTCCTCAGACGTCAGTGCCATAGTTTTCTTTGAGCTTCCGCACAAAACCTGAATAACATTATACTAAAACTCTTTGCATAGAACCCTGTTGCCTTTTCCCAAAGAGAGACGACCCCGAGCCAGAGGCTGTAGCCGGTGACAACAACAACAACACAACGTCGGAGGCCTATTGCACTGAACCGTATATATTCTCTTTTAGAAACTCTGTCTGTAAATAAACAGTATACTGTATATTTGTATATCTATGTCATACATGTCTGGATCTAACAGTACTGTATATCTGTATGATATGTCATAAATGTTAGATGAATTGAAAATGAGGGACCCTGATGTAAACAAGTCTTTCTCTGGTCTGCATTCCCTTAACAATTGTGTGTATTGAGCCGTACTGTATTGCACCCATTCTGCAATCTGTTCATACAAATTTCAATCAATCAAAACCGGAGTTCATATAGCTTTTCTTTAATTCAAGATGTTTTTTTTTGTGTGAAATGCTGAATAAAGTTTATAGACCTTTATCATTGATAGCCTCTTGTCTACTGCGTCTTTCATTGCATCCTGTATAGGCTAATCTGAGCGATGGCCAACGTTTTTTAAATATAAAGAATGTTTGTACAAAAGAAAAATGCAATGCAAGTTATTGAATGAATTAATCTAATGATCATTGTAATGTTCATATCACATGACCCAAGCCAGTCATCAGCCATTTGCTAAATATTTGAGAAAACTGAAACGGGTTAATAATTAAGAATATGTAGCCTAATAAGGACAATACACTGATCACTTGTATACAGTGTCTCAACGAACTTGGAGGCAAATTTGAGACACACAGACACACACGCACACACACACGCACACGCACGCACACACACACACACACACACACACACACACACACACACACACACACACACACACACACACACATGTATGCTGGTACTTTGGATGGAGACACCCTGTGCTGACGTGATTTCGCCACTAGATGGCAACATAAACTCCTGGTGGACCCTGGTTCTCTGCAGAAGGTTTAAACGGGACATTTGTCCTCCAAAATGAGATATTCACCATTAACCCTTTCAGTAGGGGAAGTCTACAATCTCACATGTGAAAATATAATTTTGAGAATTCAACATTCTAATGACAATGTCATAAACTACTGGTGATTGGAGCTATGTGTTCTTGATATAATTGTCATTTTAAAAACGTTCATTGGAAAGAGTATAAAAACAATAACATACCTTTAATAAATAATTGCTGTCACGGAATTTTCACCATATAAAATTTGGCTGAAATCATTAGCTTTGTGGACGGAACCATCTGTTCAACTAACAAGGTAATATACCTAACCATTTCCCCTTTTTGATAATGGGAATATTGCGCTATGAATTAAACCCTTAATTATGGCACGAAAATGAGAAAATTCCTACAACCTATTATGATAGGTGTGAAAAGTATATGAAACATATGACTCAAGTAGCCTAAGCGCCTGTTATGCCTAGATGTGTTTTACTGAAATGGGAGCAAGGTCCGCACTTGTCTAGATTAACATTAGAGCACAATTATTTATTTATTATTTAATTATTTAGTCTACTATGAAACCCGTTAACATTTTGTGCAGTGCATGTTCCAAAATTGTCCTCCAGAATTAACTGATATAGGCAAGGCGTGCATGGTATTTGCAAATATTTTGATGGCATGGCTCCAAGGTTTGGGGTCCATTTCATATAAGCAAAACAAGTATCAGTTGAGAGGTTAAGTCTAAATTCACTATTTGTACTGTCAATTAAATACCTCATTGTCTACTCACTACTCTTGTGACAAATAAAACGTACTCAAGAAAAAGTACGAGTAAAAAAAAAAGTTACCGAACTATAAGGACAGTTGTTATACTTTAAAACAAATATATATCATATTTGTCACTGCAGCAGATATCACATCAATTCAGGTGGCTTCATATTTTCGAAATAACAAAACCTCATTAGAGGGACTAATGCATCCCCTCTAAATTTGGACTGAAAACAAAGCGAGCGAACATCACATGGATGGGTTACACCGTGTTTCTCAAACATTTATTTGGAAAAATCTTGGCTATTGCAGTCAAAAAGGGAACATTTATATAGATAAACTACAGTAGCTATTTACATAACAGGCCTAGTGTTCGCTATTTATTTATTTATTTAAACATGATTGTCTGAATGACAATAAATTGCCCATTACAACAAATGCTATAGGTGTATTCTGGTTCAAGATTAAATGCATTTTCGATTTGTCCCGCAAACTGACCAGAGTTCATAAATTAAATGGAAAACAATAACAACAAGCCTGGATATGACAGGTATACCAGCTAATTCTAACATTATGCTCACATTTGTTTCCGCTTCACGAGTCATGCTTTCATCAACAGCCAACATTTAAATCGATGGGTTCAAATTCTAAGAATATATGCCTATACTGGTAAGCTATTACCCTATCATGCTCATTCATTTTTAGCAGTATATGCATTGGTTGAAAATAGGGTTAGGGAGGGTAAAAAAAAAAACACACACACACACACACACAAAGCAACGATTCCATTCCATGACCACAATAATGTCTACTAATTGGAGCACCTCGTCCACCGGCTAACCTACAACAGAGAATCGCCTTGGTCAATATGGTGCAAGTCATTTCCGATCTTCTGTCAGCAGGCTGCATGATCAAACGGTTCCAATTAATTGCAAGGCAGGAAATGTGGGCCTATGTGAATTTCCAAAGCAGAACGCCTCATGCCGACAAGGAAACAGTTCATAACGTAATAAATTATAACAGTTTCGACAAAGGAACCGAGACGTGTTTCCCCTTGTATCTCCAAGGCTAACTGGTGCTCTTGAATTTAGTGACGACTTTCTTCTCTTTTACGCGCCTATTCTGAAACCAGATTGTCACTTGTCTCTCTGTCAAATTTGTTTGGGCGGATATCCTTCTTCGTTTGTCCTTCGTGATGAATTTATTGGTGGCATACTCCCTCTCCAGTTCTTTCAGCTGTACCTTGGTGTATGGCACGCGCTTCTTCCTCCCACGGCGAATAGAACTGACATCCACAGATATACTATCTGTAAAGAATACACAATCTCAATTAAATAACACAATAACACAAAAGCTATGATGGGGGGGGGGGGGGAGGATAGGCCTAACACATTATTCAGCATTTCAATGTCCTCATATTTCTTCTTGTTCACGATGCATAAAGGTAGGCTATTAACCAATGGAATAATAATAATAAAACGTTTTTTTTTTTTTTTAAATGTACAATTTAGAAATGTATGCTATAGTCTTTTCGAATGCTAGTCGTATTACCATACATTGACAAATTCCGGCTAATAGTCATTGATAAACTAGAAAACTACCTTGTAAAGTTGATTTCCATAGAGGATTTGACTGTGGCTGGTCCTTGGCGCAGTAAACTTGGCCATTCCAACCGTTGGCGATAGCCCATGGCTGATAGGGCTCCATGGGCAACAGAGATTCGTGCCTGGGTTCAGGGGGTCCGCTCAAACCAGGTACGACAGGAATGTCCAAATAACTGGGCTGGTAGGGGCCAGCGGAGTAACCTTGATAGAAGGTAAATTCTTTCGCCCTGGACGGGAACTCCTCACCAGAGATTGATGTGTCCATATATTTATCCCCATATCCAGAGGGCTGCGCGCAAGTCTTGACGCTGCCGTGTGACATCCTACACGGGTAATAACTGCTGCCAAAATATCCATAGGGCAACGATGCATTGGGCGAACTTTGAGTCGCAGAACAGGGGCTACACTGTTTGACAGGCTCCCGCTCCACGATGCCAGACACCGGCACGTCGCTCGAAGTGTAGGTGGTGCTCGGAGCCAACGAGGTCGGATGCGCCAACAAATTCCTGCACTGATTTGCAGCAAAATTGCCTCCTACGTAGCCCTCCATATTTTTACTTCTTTCATCCAAACCGTTGTTGTCGTAGAGGAACATCACCGGGTCAATCCAGCGTGAATGAAGAAGCAGTGACGCAGTCATATCATGCCCTACATCGAGACGACCAGTGCTTTTTCAAAATCCCCTCGACTGAAAAGAGATACGGAATCCGAGAGAGTAACCGATACCAACAGCCTGTGTACATAAAGATCGCAAGGTTATTGGCCAAGGCCAGGCACGTGATATGCAAAACAGATGATAAACGTCTAGACGACAGATAATGCAGATCAAGCTCTTGGTGTATTTCTGGAGATATACTCTAAAATCGACCGTTTCTTTTAACTTAATACCGGCGTGGGCGTATCTAAAAAATACAATAAAAAATAAACTGATATGGAGAGTGTCTATAGGCTACATTGAGGTTGGCCAATAGCAGCCTTTTTTGTGCACTATATGCTATAGTGCTTGATATCAAAACAGGCGTATGTACATTTTGCTGCAGCCAACGTTTGAACTACACCCGACAAAGTGTGCGAGAAATACTTGTAAAAAATGTTATTTTAAATTGCAATTTTCTTTCTGTTTTGGAGTCTTCATTTGTTAAGAATATAGGGATACGCATTATGCTTCAGCCTGTACCTTTTCAGTCACTGACAAATCAAAGACGTTGTGCATATTGTATATGTGATGACTGGATAAAACTACTACTATACTACTACTACTACTACTACTACTACTACTACTACTACTACTACTACTACTATACTACTACTACTACTACTACTACTACTACTACTACTACTACTACTACTATACTATACTATACTACTACTACTACTACTATACTACTACTACTACTACTACTACTACTATACTACTACTACTACTACTACTACTACTACTACTACTACTACTACTACTACTACTACTACTACTAATACTACTACTACTACTACTACTACTACTACTACTACTACTATTACTACTACTACTACTACTACTACTACTACTACTACTACTACTGCTACTACTATACTATTACTATTACTATTACTACTACTACTACTACTACTACTACTACTACTACTACTACTACTACTATACTATTACTATTACTACTACTACTACTACTACTACTACTACTACTACTACTACTACTACTACTACTACTACTACTATACTATTACTATTACTACTACTACTACTACTACTACTACTACTACTACTACTACTACTACTACTATACTATTACTATTACTATTACTACTACTACTACTACTACTACTACTACTACTACTACTACTACTACTACTACTACTACTACTACTACTATACTATTACTATTACTATTACTATTACTACTACTACTACTACTACTACTACTACTACTACTACTACTATACTATTACTATTACTATTACTACTACTACTACTACTACTACTACTACTACTACTACTACTACTACTACTACTACTATTACTGCTGCTACTACTATACTATTACTATTACTACTACTATTACTACTACTACTATACTACTACTACTATTTCTTGAGGTATAATGAACGCTTAATTAGGCGTTCACTTCCGTTTCATCTTGCAGGCTCCACAGCCGCCGAGGAATATTGTAAATGAGAATGAGAAGAGTAGGCCTGGGCGGCATCTGAACTCAAATCAAGGTCAGCTTTTGCTTAAAAAGCAAATATTCGACTGTTCTACATCACGATTCACGAATTAATATAAGTGCATGCGCCCGATTAAGCGGCATTATCTAATTAATAACTTCCAGGTTGCTCAGCGCAATGATTGTGTTGGCAACGTACGCATTTCATAATATGTCTAAAACTAAATTAACACTATACGAAGTTTTAAAATGTAGCCTCTAAATAAATTAACTAATTAAATTATCCCTAATTAAGGTTCGTGCCGTGATGTATAAAATCTGCGCCAACAAGGACACCACAAGTCAACATGTCAACACACACACTGTGTGTCTACAAAATAACAAAACCAGACACATTTGGCGGCGCTCTTTTGGGGTAGACACGGTTGGAGGCCAAGGTCAAGTTGAAAGTTGCAGTCTAGCCAAATAGGCACTTGCCGCCATGGCTTCAATTCCTTGAGGATACAGCCCAAAAGAGAACAAACAAACATTCACATTTAGAAAATGATATTTCATCGACTCGAGGTAAATCTTTTTTTTATGTAAATATATTAGTTTGGGAGCTATATGTCTCGCCAACAATAACGGAATACGTTATGCACTGCAGGGCGGTGCAAACAAGGCTCAATATCCGACTTGAACAATTCAATGTTTAATAAAAAAGTAGAAGAAAGAAAACTAGGCCTATATTTTAATTAGGCCTAATTATTTATCATGTTTATACATATGTACAGACTCTATAGATATAAGCTATACAATATAAGCGTTCTTCTATTTAAAAAAAAGATAAATATCCTAGAATGATAAAACACATAGGATGGAAAACAAAGTTTACAAAATAAATTAACAAGCAAATTTGTTGATCCTATAACATATCGAAAATTATTTCTGATTTAGTTTATGAACGCCTAATAACAAGTTGCTACTAATCACAATAGCGGCCAAAATGATCTCATTTGACTTTTGAATGTTTGTTATCATTTAGTGGACGTGATTTCTGTTGATGGTCTGGATGAAAAAAGTCTTTACTTCCTTTTTTTAGTTTTTTTTTACAAAAAATACAACTATAAAACAAAACAAAAAAAACGAACCTTGGCTACCACGCCGTGCTAAAATTGTAGCCATATATTTGGATTCGGAAGGTCAAAACGGTGTTGATGCGATTCAACGTTTGATCTTGAAAATAGAAACGTGAGCCAATTCCAAACGTGCACGTCACCGTTGGTCGAACAAAAACAATTCAGAAAATCCCGGATATTAAATTGAATAGCCTACATATTATGGTATTGAATGGAATCACACAGAAGTAAGTCTTCAATTAGAGCAGAGTCCTGGATCTTATAGCGGCTGGTTCAGGCTGGGGCCGCGTGCCTTGGGCGGCCAAGTTATTCTCTACCCATGCCGGGTGGGCAGGAAGCTCCTCAGCCACTTCCCACCAAATGAATGGCGCTTCGCGTGCAGCCAGGGCTGTCATTCCAACCTCCATCCATTTTGCAGCTTTAAAGGGATTATGTTAACTACATGCCCAAAAGCAGACGGCCGTGCCGCGCGGGTGTATACCGTGCCAAAGCAAGGCGTATAGCCAAACAATAGCTTGCATGATTCTAGTTTCAATTAAACAATAATAGATGGGTTATATATATATTATATATAGATGGTATATTATATATAATAATACACATACACAAACACAGACGTTTTGTGCGAGTGTGTGTATGTAAAAATATAAGCTTAAACTTGTATTAGGCTGATTGTAAACCTACTGTTGAGACGTATCCTGTTGTTAAAAGATTGATCAAATGTATGTGAATCTATGTCGACGCACGCCAAGGCTCAATTGGCATCACATGGAATACATGTGTTTTGAAAAATGCAAATACTGTATAGGCGTATTATTAACCTATAGAATAACCAGACATATAGTATAGGCCAGTTGACCATGCATATTTGAGTCATAGGGTTGCCCTTCCTAAATGGTTAGCTGCCTATATCTAAAGAATATGCTATAATGTGCACTGACCGAGGTGCAGAGGCAACCTAAACTAATTGTAACAGCAGTGGTTAAGAACCTCGTCTCTGGGACCACATGTAGAATTAAATACGTCCAGAACATTCTCTCCTGTCTCGCTGCTCTCCGGTTCCCTACCGCACATCTCAATAAAGAGAAAGAACACACACAATAAGAGCCACGCCCGCCCCACGGGCCTTTAAAAACGTGTTGGTGCCACATAGTTTATACTTCTGATAATTTGCGTAACTAGACTCACTCACTATGGTGAAATGTGGGCCTATACTTTTCTGAAACCGCAACAGGCGGGGTTAGGCATATGGAATAACATTGGGGAGGATATAAAACACATTTAACACCAAGAAATGCAGGCAGGATACTGTACACACAATAATTGCAACTATACGAATTGATACATATAGCCGAATTCTACGCGAATTTATATGATGGCTATATGCATCAACAATTAGACTAATTGTTTCTGATGCCAGGCCAGTTATTTGATCTGTTTCAGTGTTTTGAGAGTGGCCTATATGAAAACAGGATGACCGCAAAGAGATGTTTAGAAACATTCAGGAGTGAAAACGAATCGGACATTTTATGCATATGCGTTTCCGAGGACCATATTATAGGCCTATACGGCTTTAGATGATATTAGATTAGATTAGATTCAAATGTATGGTCATTATACACGTACAGTACAACGAAAATAAGTTTGGCACCCAACCAGAGTTAATAGTAAAGTGCAACAATACAGGTGATTGGCTGGGTATACAATATATAAATGAGTACTACTGAGTGTATAGTACCAATCAGGTGTATGTACAGAGTTGTAATAGTAATACAGTGATACAGGTATAAAGACACTATGGTAGTAAGTCATAATGGCAGCAGCGTATAGGCCGGGATATGTGATATAGATATATAGTATCTATGTGTAAAAGGCTTATGTGCAAGTATACGTATACAGACAGATCAGATGTGGATATATATATATACTGTATACATGATACACATTTCTGTGAGGCTCCACGTAGCTCGTCCAACATGAAAAGACAAGGAACTCAGTTTGTATGGCAGCCATGCAGGCAGGGAGTGAGACAGAGCATCTGACAGCGGGATCTCCCGGGAGTCCCGCGCTCAGGGAAAGCAAGGGGGTCTTTCTCTCAGCCCATTGGACACGAGGCGGGCAAAGTGGTGCTCTGTTTGTAATACCTGCCAAGTAGATAACAACACGGCTCTTAGTCCACGGTGCTTAATGGACTTTTTATGGGTTTGTCTTGTGATCGTGTGACCTATGGCATCTCGGCCTCTCAGTGGCTCTTTCTTGGCAAACTAGATCAGAAACATGCCGCTCTTTGGGAGAGAGATGGGAGGGAGACCGAGGGTTCCTGATTTCAGTGCATGGCAGGCGAGTGGCCTGGTTATAGTACGCAGCGAAATTAAGCAGAAATATATAGCAGGTTTCTCTCTCCTTCTCTCGCACACATATTATTAATACAAATGCTTTAATTTCATATCTCAATTACTGCAATAGATATATACTGAAGTCCTTCACTCATGTCTGTAGACAAAATAAACGGTAAGCATACAGCCAATAAGGTTAAATAATTATTTGTGGATTATTATCCATGTGCCTCTCCTGTATATTGACTTGACCATAGCATGCCTGCGTATAAGAGCCTAGTATTCTCGTCACGTGTTTTGCCGTACAATATGGCGCGATGGATGCCGCCGCTCATGGCCAGGATGGTCATTTAATGATAATCACCTGTTGTTTGCGATCGAATAAGGACATGTAGGCTATATAGCATGTACAGTGCTGTATATACCGTATATACATTTATATTTACTGCATATATCTGAATACATGCACACAATCATTCTATATACCTATAAACCTGCATATAACTCGTTATAGCATGTACATTAATGTTGTATATACCATATATTTATTCGTACCATATACATCCCCATGCTATGCATATAATCCTTTTTACTTAATATATTCTATACATATCCCTTATACTGCTGGCCAGTATGACTTACAACCTTATACCAGTATCTCTGTATATTAATTAATACTACAACTCTGTACATATCCGATTAGCACTACTATACTCAATATTACTCATTTATATAGTTTTTACCCAGTTTAATCACCTGTACATTGTATATTACTATTGGACTTTACTGTTACATTTGCACTCTGGTTGGATGGCAAACTTCTTTGCGTTGTACTGTACTTGTGCTGTTAATGACAATAAATCTGTATCGAATCTAAAACTAACATTTTTGTTCAATCCCAATTCAGTGGGCCTAGATCGTTTCCACGAGTCACCGAAACCAACTATGCCGTTCACACTCATTATTGTTTTTAATCTAGTTTATAAATACATACAGCGGCATTTTTTATAGTAATCGAGTTGGACTTCTCAACGTGATATCGCCACGGCAAATAACTGAGAAATAACAATCAACTTGAAATGCCATCTATCTTCTCCTACATGAGTCCTTAGTTTGAAAACCCACGAGGACAAAGACATTACCAGATGGGTCGTAGCCGTAGGTATTAATTAATTGAGGCCTCTGGTCGGATTTGATTAAAATTCACAAAGACAGGAACGGGACACAAACGAAACGGTATTAGGCCTGCGTCACAGACGAGTATTTAAAGTTCGCGCAGGACTGAAGGGTTATGCGTTCACCCAATATTAATCTCTGAACAGTTATCAATTCGATGGCGGCCTACTCTTAATAACTTTAATTTATTACAATGCTCATTACAATTCAACAGGAAGGAGACAAAAAAAAATTAATTGGACTTTGTCAAATATTTGTCTCGACTTTGGGCCATTGATTAATATGCCATGCGGCATATATGAGGTGACGTTTGCATGGCACAACATTTCCAGAGTTTATGTTTTGACTGAAATTTAAAACAAACTTTAAAGTAGACAACACAACTCCAAACTCTCACATTTATTATCAAACATAAAGATCACATCATACAGACTATAACCATCCTGGTGTCAGAGTGATAGTGTACCCCAACAACAGAAGCAGGAATAACAGCGAAAAGCAGAAATCAATAACCTTTCACAATCAATAGATAGATGAACATTTGGTGCCTAAACAGTTATCTCCCCCGTCTAGATTTGGTAAATGTGGTGAATTGTGTTCGACACCACCACCATGATCAGCTTCCAACCTCGACCTCCAGAAGTGGAGTATATAGTAGTAACATTGGCATAGTTGTCATTGTTAGTCGACCTATACTTAAAACAGTGACTTTCAACTAAGATCCTCCACACACACCTCGAAAGAAATCACTGGCTTCTAAATCTTAAAAAAGGGAGTGTTACTTTTTATAGGAAGGCAAGATCACACAGGTAACATGTTTCCCCACAGGAGATGCAGTGCTCACATGGTCCGTTGTCAACATTTGTGTTCGAGGAGCTCCCTTTCGACCTCGTCTCGATTCACACACCATGGCAAGTCCTTGGGGGGAGGGGGGGGGGGGGGTGGTAGAACACGGTCACCCTAACTACACAATGTCAGTCCCGTGCTGAGCAGGGCTGCTGCGCCTGGCAAGGCATGAGGACGGCCGCCGCGGAGGGTGGTCCTCCTCTACTGCTGCTGCTGGCCCCCCGCCTCCTCGTCATCACGTAGGAACTGGAAGACGGAGGAGAAGTCTTTGTTGGCGTAGCCGCGGGCGCACATCATGCGGTAGATCTGATGGGCCAGCGAGCCGAGGGGGACCGGGGTCTTTGTGTTGGTGGCCGTGTTCTGTGCGAGCCCGAGGTCCTGGGGAGGGGACGGGAGACACATGTATAAGGCGCAGGAAACAGGAGCTTATTCCAATTATTTATGTGCAATTATCAGCATACGATCCGTTAGTAAGAAAACACTGTACGTGAACGAGATTTGTATAGGGACACTAAAAAGGAAGTACGGAGTGGATGCTTGCGACAAAATCATTTCAACCCCACAATTCCTTGTGCCATGCAGGCATTTCCTCTTATTTCCGGGTTCAAGGTCAGCAGAGAGTTCCCAGACAAAAATGTCAAATGACAATAGCCACTGCAGCATCATTTGTGTTTGTTTCTTAGCAAAACTGACAATATACCCTCTTGGTTGTACAGCAAGCAGCTCTGCTTTTCTTGTTATTACAAACGGCCAATTCTGCCTGGGAGTGGGTGTGCAAATCATCCATAAGTATGTTGCATGTTGTATGTCACGTTGCACTCTGTGTACTAAACAGGAAGCTCCAACTGTATGTAGTATGATGTATACAAGGAATTTGGATGCAGCAAAGGTTTTTGCACTAAATGTAAGCTTCAATGCTTATTCGTCTATAACAAATTCGACTAATGTCAGCTATGAGGCTGAACAAACTTAATTGCAGACTTGTAAAAAGGGGAGGATGAGTGCTCCGGGAACTTTATATCATCTAAACATGCTAAACAGAAAAGGTTGACATGGTCGGCCCGAATTACCCCCTTGAAAATGGGAAAATCCACCCTAAAACAGAATTTACATCGTCTTATTCCAATGAGAGTTATGTAAATATCTGTAAAGATAGTCTCCCTGAGCTGCAAGTGAGACCATCAAGACTTTAATTTGTGATGTCATCAACTGACATCTTTTTGGAGTTGGTCCATTGACCAACAAAAGATTTGTTAGACTGGCAAACCTCTCAGATCGATTTGAACCATCTGCTCCTCTTTTCAAGAAACTAAACATTCTGACTGTGTCTGAGGTTAATTCTTTACAGATATGTATATTTGTGTACAAATGCATTCATGATCACAATCTACCAAATGGTTTTAATAGTTTTTTTCTTTTAATTCAGATGTTCATTCATATGCTACACGTCAGTCCAGGGACCTGCATATACCTTATTGTGGTACTTCACTTAGGCAGTTCTCAGTGAGGTATAGAGGGTCCAATCTTTGGAATGCAGCTGATCCTATGCTGAGGAAATCTCCATCTCTGCTTATTTTAAAAGCAAACTACAAAAAAAATTCTCATCCAAAAGTAGTAGATAAATAATAGGTCATACATGTAGGCATGCATTTGGTTATGTGGGTGGGTAGGTTTGTAGGCAGGTGGGTGGGTTGTTATATATTATTATGTACACAGTATATGCATGTATGTACTGTGTGTATGTATGTTTGTATTAACACATCTTTTTAATGTATTCTGGTATTTTATAATATGCATATTTTTGTATTTTTGTATGTTTGATTTTATAAAACAGGGGAAGTTCTTGATAAGCCTCTAGGCTTCTAACTTCTCCTTCACAATCGTTATAACTTATTATGTATTGTTTTTACTTCTGTTTAACTGTGTTAATAAACAAACAAACAATGAATTACTGACCAACTTTTGGGCTCGTAGAAGTTGTGTTTGAACCATTACATTTTTAGTGTTCAATACGAATGCTGTTACTGGCAATCAAATAATCAGAAACGACCACCCCCCCTTTCATGCATTCATGATGAAACATAATACCTATTATATAGATTTGATTTGGGAATAGTAGCGTGTCCAGGCAAGAAACGACAACGCTTATAGTAGGATTCACATATAACACAGCCTTTCGGGAATTACCCCAGACCACTCTAAAACCATACTTATATTCACCACGGTATAACACGGGAACGTATGGATGAAAAAATTAATTCTTTTTCACATACTGAACGATAGATAGTTGATGTCAAATGGGCCATAGTATTGTATCCATAGCTATAATATAGAATATAGTTATAGCTCTACAAGCACTCCCATCTTTTAAAGCGTGGCATTGCTACAACGGGCCCGTCTAATAGCTGGCACTGAATGAGTTAAGTAAGGGATAATGTATAGCTACGAGGTCATTGTCGCAAAATAATTGACCGACAGAGTTTAAAATACCGAGGCACCTCGCCGAGGTGTTTTAAACGTCAGTGAAGGTCAATTATTTTGCAACAATGATCGAGTATAGCTATACATTATCCCGCTTATTACATGGCTAACTTACTAACAATATACCTAATTCATTTTACATTGACAAGACGAGATCAAATGCAGACGCAGTTCTGTTCTGTCGCTCCCGCTGTCATCGTCACACACATTCCGCTGTCAGTGCAGCCGGCAGGTGTGTCTGATTGGCTGCACTGATGCAGTGCGTCAGTGGGCTTGATTGCGAACAGCTGCGCACAGCGGTCATTATTGTTCGGCAGAGGTCCGTTATCGAGTAATAACGGACCTCTGACGAGCGCTATTGACCAATCACAAGCAAGCATTTCGGCGAATGTGAAAACGCCATGTAATAATAATTCATAATGGACACCTACTAAGTAATTCCAACCAAACTGTCTGATCACCGTTCTAAATTGTGTGGACTCACTACATAATATCCTGCAAGCTAATGTTATTCTAGCAGGCATTACGATCGCGAGTGTTGCCTAAGGATTTCAAACACTGAATATGATCTCTAACAGTGTGTTTAACACAAAGCTCAGGTAGCTAATCCAATAGGCTGCATGTACCGTCACTCTGTCAGAGGCAGATTAAAGTAGCAAGTTGTGTTGTACTTTATCACCAACCAGGAAAAAAAGAAATCTATGAATATCTTTGCTACAACAACACTGAGCTAGGATAACCCAGTTGTGTTTAATGTCATTAATAATTTTGGTCAGAGGTTCAGTGACTGAGTGAAGGCAAACTACATCAAGCCTTCATCTGCCTTGTTCCTCCTAAGCTTTGCGGTAAACATACGGTTAGATCATTATTCACCGCTTTCAAACCTTATGTAGCGCTAGCAACCGAAAATACGGTTAGATCATTATTCACCGCTTTCAAACCTTATGTAGCGCTAGCACCCGAATACAATTTTAAGGTGGATTTTCCATTTAAGAGAGAGGAGGTAGCCTGTGTGCATGGTGGAGCAGCAGGGTCCACACGCAGGGAGGCCTTCTCCCAGTGAGGGTAGAAACACAGTTCAGAACCAAGAGGATTTACATCTTTTGAAAACATGCATTTTTCCCCCTTTATTCCAATAACAGAAACCGTCCATCATTTATTAGACCAATATAAATAAAACCAACAATGCAGGACAGGTAAAGGTTCCAACCTGACACTGATCAATGCAGCCGTCGACAGAGAGGTATATTTGTGGCGCATAAAGTGTATTAAATATTCCATCTTATTCTGAAAAAAAACCTTTAAATTCTTATCACATTCCTGGCCATATTATTGAAAACAATCTAAGAAAGTATCGTCTTAACCTGTTAAGCCCTAGCCCTATTTTCTGAAAATCCACCTAAAAATACATACCTAAGTAAATGGAAGATTGCTCCACTTCTACAAGGGCCATTTGCATGTTCTTGGTATCTAGGGACATCTATGGATCTCAGGGAATGTATTCCCAGTGTCAGAAATATTGTGTCCGTTACTAGGCTCGAGTAAATTGTGATGAAACAAAAGGAGAATATACTTTTTTCTTTGTCATCTTTTTTTTTAAAGATATATTTGAGCATTTTTACAGCTTAATTTTTCATGGTCAGACATGACCGACAGAGGAGGAGAGGGTGAACGGGAGAAGAGGCGGGAAGATATGCGACAAAGTATCCACCGGGAGTGGGAGCCGAACCCGGGACGGCCGTGTAGGTGTGCAAAGTACTATGGTATGGGCCACAAGGGCGCTCCCTTTTTCATCTTTGACAGCGAATAACACCATGCAAAAAAATGACCAGACATGAAAACCTGCCACTGAGCTCATTCAGCACCTTCTTGAGATCATGTGTACAAAGAAATCTAAGCAAATGAATAAAGGGAAGATGATTAAACAAAAGGTTTTGTATACAGTACTGAATTCTGCCATCCGGACACATGCAATTTGAAATATTATTATAGGATATCAGGCCTATAAATTACCTTATTATAGCCAAGTTGCACATCTATGGATCGGGCCAAATCTACTCTTTCCAATGGCAGAGTTAAATTTGGATTTAGTATAACCAGGCATGTAGCAAGAACCGTGAATGAAATCTACTGTAAGTACAGTTCCTGGATTGTTGCTAAACGTTCACAGAAGGTAGACAAACTAACTGCGCACCAATCTATGCCAATAACGTTCAGTTTTGTGGTAGATAATCCCAAAAAATAAGATAAATAAAAAAAGTAATTAGCTGTACAGTAGCTGGCTTGAGCTGGGTAGGGTAGTCTTTTGAAATTCCGACGCTCATTGAAACCCTGTCTTTCCTTCATCATAATGACTACAGCAAAATGGCCACTCGGATTTATTTTCGGTCGAAATTTGCCGAAATTGTACAGCATTTGTCTCTTTTCACATGTCACGCATGATTGGTTGTCATCCGCGCTAACGTCCCCCCCCCAGCCAATGTAAAGAAGCTATATGCGTCGCGTAACGTTACTACTATCTGACCGCGAGTGACACCGCATCCTGTACATCCAGACGAAATGACAAAAAGTCCCAACGCTGTCGCGCGCAGAGGGTCCGTTTCACGAGCCTGGCACGACGAAACCAGGCAAGGGATACACGCTACGGATCAGAACAGTTCCACACGCTGCCGTTATCTCCGCTGCTCGGCACGAGAGAAGACGGTTTGGTCCAAATTTGAAAAGGGGAAAACAGTTTAGATTGAAAACGAATAATAATAAAAAAGATGCGAGTAGCTGTTTGTGTAACCCGTAACCCCCCCCCCGCACAAAGCAGTGCAGGTGGAAGATAATCATATTCTGTACTTTATTATTGTGCCATTACTGTTCCTGCTCTGTTTGTTGAGCTTTCCAGCCATCACTGCAGTGCCAGTGTGAATCCCTGGACTTGTGAGTTGCTTTGGTGACTTACTTTTGTTATCCAAGTGATAAGTGATTGTAAGTCTGGGTGGTCATTTTATTTATTTTGAGTACTTAACACCCATTAGAGAGAAATAAACAAAAAACTAATAAGGGCAAAACATAATAGGCTTGTGGTCATTTTAATGAGGACAGTGGCAGATGAGCCTTGAAGGAGGGGACAGGGACAATCCACCAAAAAAAGGGGGGGGGGGGGGCTGCGCGGTGGTCCCACATTGTCCCTCACAAACATACCATTTGTCCCACATTTGGTTTATTGGGATCTGGTCACCCTACTTGCATGTGAATACAATTCCTAAACTGATATTCCATTAATAACACTTTAACCTATTGGTAAACAAATGTATTGTTGAAAATATACACTATGACTGCTGTTTTGACAGGATCTTGGCCACATTTGAAAATGTATAAAATTGATTTATGACGTGATGTCATCTGCAGTCCGCAGACAGACCGCTCTGGCTAAAGAGGTTAAAGGTAGAATCTGTAATATCATCAAACAGCGACCTCTAGACAAAAGATCGTATTGTGCTTTGTTTAGAGTTTTTTTCTGATGTTTAGGTTGGGCTTCAGTGGGTATAGGGGAGGGTTTGCTACTGCTGGCCACACCTCAGGCTCTGCCAAGAGAGGTCTGGAGAAATTCACAGTATAATAAGCTACTGAACTCTAACCCACACATCAGACCAAAACAAAAAAGTAAACGAAGCACAATACCAAGTGGGGCTCTTTTGCCTAGAGGTCGCTGTTTGACGGCATTACAGATTATACCTTAAAAAAAGTAATGACGTAATTTAATGGTAGAGTCAAAATGATCCTCATTATTACGGACCATAACATGATGGTTTTCGACTTTTAAATGAGGTGCTTATTCCACAAACATGACATTGGTTTGACTCAACATGGTTCTCATGACCTTTAAGCCTCATGAGGGACAAAAACGACTATATGAAATTTCACTGAACCACGTTTAAGCTAAAAAGTAAAACCTTGGTTTAATAAATTTTCGTAATGCAATCTCTTCCTCGTCTTTATAAGAAAAGTGAACACAAAATGATTCACCTACTTTACATGCTTTAAATTATGATAATACATGAACAAATAATCTAAACCTTGTATACGAAAGACGATTTGAGAAAAAGCATGTAGCAATTTTAGTGCATCAAATTATTGCCATTTTAAATATTAACATTATCTAGACAACATCTTTTTATCTAGACAACAGATCGTTAAAGGGGAACTATTTTACTATTTCTTTCACTATTTGGGCACTTTTACACAATTCCTGTGAGTCTATGGAACACCTCTGTAATATTTTTTATTTTTTTATTCATTGTTTTGTATTTCTAATCAAGTCCTCAAAAACAGCATTTTTCTACCTCAAGATCTCGAGCCGTTTTGAGCCTGGGCTCCAACCACTGTGTGCAGCTCATCATGTACCTCACCATTATCATGCAGCGGTGTCTCTCTGACATCACAAATCATCACATTTTCAGATGACTCAGTTCAGTGAGGGTGAATATTGTGAGAGGAGAATTGGAAGAATGCGCCAATATGAGAATTAGAGACATAGATCATATTAATATAAGTTCACATAGCTAGGAAACAATGCTAACCACTCAAAAAGGCCATTTATAAGATAGTTCCCCTTTAAAGGCTTTCATCTTTGAACCGTGATTAAAATCACGCATGAGTTATTTTGCTGGTGAAATACGCTTCTTCACCAGTCGACCTGGAAACGGTAGTCAATGCATTCATCACATCACGCCTTGACTACTGCAATGCCCTCTACACCGGCATCAGTCAGGCAGCCATGTCCCGCCTCAAAATGGTCCAGCACTCTGCAGCTAGGTTCCTTACCGGCACCAGAAAGAGAGAGCACATCACACCAGTCCTAGCCTCCCTACACTGGCTCCCAGTCCCACTTAGAATAGATTTCAAAATCCTCCTCCTCACCTTCAAGGCACTATCGGGTGCAGCACCCCTATACATCACAGAGCTCATCACCCCCTACGCAGCACCCAGGTCACTAAGATCCTCCAACCAGGCTCGGCTGGTCCCCCCCGCACCAGACTAAAAAAGAGAGGCGATCGCTCCTTCAAGGCCGTAGCCCCCAAACTATGGAACCAGCTTCCCCTGGAGATTCGATCTGCCCCTACGCTGGAGACATTTAAGGCCCGTTTAAAAACCCACTTTTATTCCCTAGCCTTCGATTAATCCTGTTTCTCCCACACCCTAACCCACACACTCCCATGCAATTTTATCCTGCCCCCTCCCTCTTGTATCTCTTCTTGTGCTCCTCTGTCCCTGGTGTGCTATACTGTACTTTGTGCTCCCCAACCGCTTGTCCTATTTTTTTTAATGTACTGTCCTGTCCTGTTGTGCCTTTTTGTATTTGTGTATTTTATAGGACATTGATTTTATGCTTCGACTGTACTGTACAGCACTTTGGTTGGCTCTCGAGCTTTTAAATGTGCTCTATAAATAAATTACTTGACTTCTTACGGACATCATCCTGAAGCACAATAAAAAAAAAAAAAAAAAAATGTGTAACTCATCTAAGAGCCCTGCAGCGGAGAGCTGGATGACATAGGGAGGTGTAGTGGTTAACGTCATTGCCGTTTCCAGCGTGGTCCACCCCTCTTGAAATCGCAATGTATTTCCAATGGACCCATTTCTAAATCGTCTCGTTTAAAACAAATAAAGCATGAACATTGGCATGGTGTACCCTTTCTGTGTGTATTCATCCACAATCTATAGCTCAACATGAAAAAATTCACAATTAATCGTAAAGGTAGCAAAATAACAACGTTTATGTTTTCGTTCACTGAGGAACTACACAATGGCTGTGACGTGTGTTAGGCGACAGCACTGAACGACAAGTGTAAGTGTAGTTCTTTTTTTTAACCACAAATTAAAAACCATATAACTAACCTTATTTCAAATAAAAATGCTTAAACAATAATGTTAGTGATAGAAGGGAACTCATTTTATGCAAAAATGGAAAGCTTGCCAATGTTCATGAGACAGAATTATTACAATAGCTGACAATACATTTTCCCAATGATAAATCCCTATAGGGTGGACCGTGCAGGAAACTAAAGTGACGTCAGACCACACCTCACTATTGAACCCACCTTGGCCATCAGCTGGGTGCCGAAGCCGCCCTGGTAGTTGTTCCCAGAGGGGACGCCCTCCATGACCCCGGGCACAGGGTTGTAGGTGTCGCTGGACCAGCACCGCCCCGAACTCATGTTCAGGATCTTGGCCAACAGCTGAGGATCGAGTCCCAATCTGTCAGAGCAGAGGGGCATCCCAAGTCAGGGCACTTATTAATTATATTTATTATTATAATAATTTTCTTTAAAGGTGAAATTTACCTTACCTGAAATTTATAATTGTAAAAGGAAATTGTTAATAGTTTATTCAACTTCCCATTCAAAATCTAATACATTTTATATATGTTTAACAAAATGTTCACCTGATTCCAAGGTTCATCGTCTCGGAGGTGCCAATCATTCCAATGGCTAGTAGCATGTTGTTACAGATTTTAGCAGCCTGCAAGACACAAAGCAGCTCATTGAATTAATAACTACTGCAGGTAGATTACAACATAATTTACAATATAGCTAAAGGAGATTACATGAGGTAAACCAACTTTGACCAACACTGTGTGGTTCAATGTGACTTTTGGGTGACAAGTTGGTTTTGGATCCATTTCCCTGCAGCCACAGCTGACATTGTTACTACAAATCTTGTTTTGCAAAGAAAAACACTCGTTTCACAAAATTCCTTAACAATAATAAACCTCAAAACACAAGTGACAAAAGTAAACCCATCAATTAGAGAACCTTTCCGCAAAACATTGAACAGAATGTCCTCCACTGCAGACTGTGGTTGCAGATCCTGTGCCACAGACACTTTCTTATTGCGTTATTTTTTTTTAAAAACACAGAAAAAACTGTCTAAAAGCGTAACCGGAGCATATATGGCACTTGCCTGAAGCATAAACAGCAAACAACATTTATAAATCAACGGCACTGCGTTGTTTTCATAAGTGACGGGGGAAACCAAAATACTGCCGTACAACTGACTTGTGGGAAGTGGGAGGATTTACAAGTTCAGTTGTCAGTCTGTGGCAGTGGCCATCGTGTCACACGCACACACACACGTTTCTAGTGTAGGCTGTGTGTGAATAGCACTGTAGACTGTTTACATTGTGACAAGACACACTGACTCGCTTAACAAATAGAGGATCCGGAAACATCCTCTGGACCAATGAGAGGCCCCATTTAAGATAAGATATTCTTTTATTGATCCCCTTTGGGAAATTTGGGGAGTCATAGCATGGGGGAGGGGGGGGGGGGTACAGGTATGGGCAGGGTAATAGTAGTAAGACATACAATTAAGACGATAAAATATTATCTGAATATAAAAATATGAGAAAGATAAACAGTGTAAACAAAAAGGCGCAGATAGTCTGTATGGCCCATCAGTTATATTATACATTACAATAAATATAGGCAAAAAAAGAAAAAAAAAAAAGAAAAAAAAAATAGATCGCAAACTCGTTGATCGGATGATTTGATTCACGACTGAAGGCTCATTAGTTTAATTCTTAAAAATGTTGTCAGTTTGATTTGACCACACACACACAAGCCAGTGTGCGACTGACACACACGGCAGCCTACCTGTCCGGTGCCGACCTGACCACAGTACACCACGTTGGCTCCCATGCAGGTGAGCAGCTCCTTGGCTGCGGTGAACTCCTCCTCCGCTCCTCCTACCATGAAAGTCAGCTTCCCTGAGCTGGCAGCCCCCACACCTGGGTCAGAGGAAGACGTGGTTATGCACCAGACGACAGAGCAGCAGTGAGGCAACATGCCCGTGCATGAATGGGCGCCGTCCGTGACTGTAACCCACCATTGGTATATACTGTAGTCCTGCTGAATATCTTATGGAGTTCCAGCAAAAGACCTCAAGTAAACAAAAGCAACTGGAGGCGATGAGATTAATAAAAAGAAACGCATTGTTTCATCTTCTCAAATCACAAACATATGATGCTATCTCACGACTGTTATCTACTTGGGAGAACTTGGGTCCTGATCTCAGCGACTTCAGGTTCTTGAGAAGCGCTTTACAAATAAAATTCATTATGGCATTTCCGCTTACTTCCCTTTTTTTATCCACTTTTTCTCCCATTTTCTATTTTTCTCCCATCCCAATTTTCGTATCATCCAATTCAACCCTCCCGTCTCGAACGCTGTTTCTTGCCTCCCACAAGCCGGCTTCAATGTGGACTAAGTCATACATAGCACAAGTCCCCTCCGATACTCGAGGTAACAGCAGTCGCATCTTTTCACCTGCGCGGCTCGATCTTTCAGCGTCAGGGGTCTGGGCTTTGGAGGGGCCCCGCCCCCGTCGCTTCTTGATTCTACTGCGCAGGCACACCAACCGACCTGTAGGAGTCGCTGTCCACAATGCCCGATCCCCACCCATCAGTTTCCCTCCCCCTAATACTGCCAATGTGTATTAGTGCGGACGACCAGCTAAACTGAAAGCAATGTGGAGCGCTGGGCTCGAACAGGGAGGCGAACCTGTTCGAGCCCAGTCTCCAGTATTCGTGGTGAGCGCATTGCCCACTGCACCACGTAGCCACCCTCATTTCCGCTTACTTCTGAGAACTATTAGTGAACATTGTTACTCAGCTCAGGGTTAGAAATAAAAAAAAAAATTTCAAGGGCTTTTTTTGCCCCCCTTAACACTTTGATCGCCAGGCTTAAATTCATAATTTACCATCATTCGCCAGCCCTATTTAATATGGAGAAGTTCCCCTTCTTTGCAGGGCTATAACTTTTTAAATTGTATTGCTAAATTGACATTACTATGGCCCATTCAACGTCCTATATCTATTGTTCAGGGTGTAGCAACGTTATACCTTTTCATTCATATATTCATACTAAAATACGGTATAAGTATGTTTTTATCGTTTTCTGCAGCTTTCTCCAGAACGTGATTTATAGCCCCAAATGCATTATATTGATGATGAAATACAGTTAGATAGGAATCTGCGCGAGATAAAATTTCAAATGGACGTGCTTCTAGAAGTTACTACTGATCATCTGATGTTGACCGGATGGGGGGGGGGGGGGGGGGGGTCGTTTATAATTCCGTGGCCAACGTTAGATGATTCATCTAGTGTGGGTGATATGATCATTAGAGCAGTTAGTATCGAACACGGTAAAAAATAACGTTGAACATTACCGTAGCTTCCTCATAGCGTTGGGCGATGAGCGTGGAACAGAAATTTTCCTATTATGGATGTAGAAATATGCGATCCATTTCCAGGTTGTATAATAGTATATACGTCCAAATCATGTTGTTTATCGAGTTATTTGCAACCGATCGATGTCCAGTGTATCAAGATGGAGTCCCGCTAACGATAGCGAGTGCCCGGACGAAATATGGGAGAGCACCACTTCCGGCGCATCACTTCCTGTTTGGGCGATCCGCCGATCGGCCACCAGATGGCGCTCTTGAACCGTTGGAGAGTTGAGAGGGGATCAACAGTATATCTCAAGTGTCCGGGGGAGAAATATGATTTCGATCACAGATTTTTGAAATATTGATATCAAAGACGTGGTCCAGCGTCTTTGGCAGAATAAGCATGGCGGGGAAAGACGTGTCCCAGCGTTTTTGGCGATTAAAGTGTTAATTGATTTTCGGGGGCTTTTTTTTTTATTTCGGGGGCACAACATTTTTATAATGAAAATTAACATAAAGATTATAAAACATTGTCGACACTTTTTTTTACAGTCTTCGTCCCTATGTTTGATAACGTAATGTTAATGTCTCCATATATAGGGCTCTACGCTAACATTTTTCCCAAGGAGCACATGTGCTCCTAAATAAAATGTTAATAAATAAAATCTAAATACAAATTTAGGAGCACGCAGAAATTTAGGAGCACAGTGACAATTGTTCAAGTAACACACACACACACGATGTGTGACATGGCTTGGTTTCATGTTTTGAGGTACCTTCAATTATCTGTAAATAATACATACATACTCTATCTAAATAGATTAAATATGATTGTCCCTGAGGGCAAGTTGTGTTGTTGTCTTGATATATCTACAAATAGCAGACGAATAGCCGGTTGCCTCTGGATCAATGAATGTCTAATATTGAATAATATTATTAGCTATTTTATTTTTAACATCCCTAATTCCAACAGTCAAGAGGCTTGTTTCAAATTGATACATGAAAAACCCCACACACGCAACAACATCCACCTCAAACTCAACAAAAGAACAGAGCATCTCATGATTGAACTTATTATGTCATGGACTCTATGGACTGTCAGCTGAACTCGCACCAATGCATAGGGAAATAGTCAGACATCCCAGAATTATTTCATAATACAAGTTTTGAATGGACGTTTGGATTAAAATCATCAGGAAGACAGCACTGGAACGTTTGTGAGTATAGGCTCTGGCCAGATCGATCAATGAAATACGTTGCACGCTCAGCGCTGTGGAATGAAGGAAATGCGCATCGGGATCGGATTTGGATGTTATTCTTTGGAGTTGTGTTACAAATGGAACGGTCTTTCCCCGCCGAACACAAGTTACTTAACGTTACACAGGTCGCACTATGCAGATGCTTAGCTTGCTAACGTTAAGATAGCAGTGTAACTTTAGTTACACTATGCATGCTTGATGAAAGCAGAGCAGAGCTCTCCGTCTGTCTGCGTTCGCACCTCTCAAGCACCCTGTAACACGCAGCAGGCCCCGCCTCCCTCCCTCCTTGCATTCCACCCAAAAACTGAATTTCAGTCCAGTTTCTGAACTATTAACGGCGGAGCCGTTTTGTAATCTTCACTCATCTCGCACACTGCAAGTAAATGATTTTTCCGGTTCGCACACACACATATTATTAGGGGCAAATACGAGGGAAATGCTCGCACTGTAGAGCATATATATAATTATATATATAATTAGTAAACTGTCTGGGGCTTTTCTTGCCCCCCTTAACTGATTTTCGAGGGCATTTGGTAAATTTTCGAGGGCATTTTGCCCCAAGCCCCCGTTAATTTCGAACCCTGACTCAGCTGATAGAGTTGTACCCTTCCTGATGACTTGTCGTACAGAACTTGTAAGTCGCTTTGGATAAAAGCATCAGCTAAATGACTAAATGTAAATGTATTAGGAATGTCTGACCACTAATACCCCTTTCACACCGCCAGGGCTCCGGTTCAAGCTCCAGCTCCGTTCTGGAGCCTCTGAACCTTGGTGCTCTCTGGCGAACCAGCCCGCGTTTACACCCAATCAGAGTACAAAATAAACTTTGACTCACCGGCCAGTGGCGGGTAGATGGGAAAATTCTACTCGCCAAGCATATTTCTTACCGGCCAAAAAAAACACATTTTTGTGTCACATATATATAAAAAATGGTCAGTACATTTCAAGTAGATAATCTATTACGTTGAAGAATACACACTTAGAGGCCAGAGTTAAATTTGTACTCTCTCTCTGAGGTCAAAACTTCACAACACAATCTAAAACCCCTCCCTACCTCCCTCTCCCAAACAGTTCCTACAAATTTTTTTTATGTTGCATGATCATCATGTACATTTATTTTGTATTTATTTTATTTTTAATTTATTTTGAATTTATTATAGCATTTTCAGCTTTTTTAGTCAACGCAGGACCTTTTGGCCACGCAGGACCGACAGGAGGAGAGAGGGTGAAACGGGAGGAGAAGAGGGGAAGACATGCGGCATATGGCCACCGGGTCGGGGAATCGAACCCGGGGTGACCGCTTCGCGACTCAGCGTGCTACGTGGTGTGCTACTGGAGCGCCCCTTGTATTATTTTTTTTAACATTTAAATTTAAATATAAACATTATCTGGCAATCCTCAGTAAATACTATCAGACTCATGTCATCTGGTCTTTTCCGTGCGCACACGCACACAGAAAGGGCTCCTTAATTGAACAAGTAGAGAGAGGGATGGAGAGAGCCCCGCTCCCCCTTTCTAACCTCAGCTCAGCTGTTTTCTGTCTGAGCAGGATTGGCTAGTTTAGCTTAGCTAGCGGCTAACGTTATTTTCCCCCGACGAAAATGAATGACTAGGATGCCAAGCTTGTTAGAAGCATTGGAATTTACACTGCACATAGAAACAGCATGAAAAAAAAAAAAAAAGCTGGGACTGATTAAGTTTGCAAAATGCGACCAAAGCACTCTGGAGCTATGCTATATGTCTACACACGGAAGTTTGTCATGTTTCACAAGCTGTTATTGGGCGTATACGTAGCTACCTTGGGCTACTTTTGATTGGTGAGCAATGATAGCACATAACTTCTGATTGGTAAGCATGACTGGCACGCAAGAAAAAAAACTCGAAACAAACTCGCTGTATAACGTATCCCAAATCGCAGGCTTTGCGATTTGCTAAAAGGCGACCGTCGTAAGACCAAAACACACCGCAGTCAATTATTTTTACATGACTTTTCATTTTATTACCCGCCACGTGGTGGACAGACCTCTCAGTGTCACTCGCCAAACCTAAAAGATGCCCGCCATTGGCGGGCTCTAATTTCGTGCCCTGCACCCAACATTCCACCGTGTCTGGCATCAACGGGGGCGTTACTCAGGCGGAGGTAAAAATAATGCATGGAGAAAGGCTTAGCGAGCCTCAACGGGGGAGCGCACACACAAAAGCACTGTATACGTTTGAAATGAATCATTCCAGCAAAGTAGGCTTCTATTATTCGAATTACTTTGTTTTAATGGGTACCGTTTAGCTCAACGGGTTAGTGCGCTGCCTGTGGATCATATGGTCCCAGGTTCAAATCCCTCTGTACATTTTTTTTTTGGTAACGTTCATTCATTTATCCACTCTGGTTGGATGGTGTATTGTACTTGTGCTGTATAATGACAATACATTTGAATTGGATCTCATCTTGAGATCGGTACCTGTTGAGTGGATCAGCGTGGTGCAAACAGTGCAATGCCTACCTCCGAAGCGGTTTTATATAGGGCACATAATCATTTCAAGATCAAGATTTGAACCTGGGACCATATGATCCACAGGCAACGCACTAACCCGTTGAGCTAAACGGTCCAATGTTACAGACTAATCCATCATTTACACTAGTCAAGTCGTCCAGTATTGGCATTAATAAATCAGATGTCATGCTAATATGTCATGTTCTACAGTAGGACTTAGTACTATGATACCCATACCCATTAAAACAAGTAATTCAAATAATAGAAGCCTACTTTGCTGGAACGATTAATTTCAAACGTATACAGTGCGTGTGTGCGCTCCCGCGTTGAGGCTCGCTAAGCCTTTCTCCACGCATTATTTTTACCTCCGCCTGAGTAAGTGTGAGTGTGTGTGCATGTATTCTTTTGTGTGTGCGCTCGCGCACTGACTCGCTAAGCCTTTCCCTACACATATTCATTTCTGGAGCATTTCTTTATCCACTCTGGTTGGATGGATGGTGTATTGTACTTGTGCTGCATCATAATATATTTGAATCTGATCTCGTTTTGAGATCAGTCGCAAATCGCTTCCTGTTGAATGGATCGACTCTCTACTTTCCCCCGTTTTCGTCTTCACAGCCTAGAATATGACACGCCCACTGATGATGTCACGGTTCACGAGGGAAAAAAAAACAACAATTCTTCGGTGCCAGCTGAGCACCGATTTGTCACGTTCTGAACCAATTAATCCCGGTGTGAGATTACGTTCGGGAACCGGCTCCAGCACGGAGCCTGGCCGGTGTGAAAGGCCTCTAAGTGTGTCCCGACTCTTAACCACTGAAACCTGCACGGACATTGCACATGAACATTGTACATATTGAACACTTGTGTCTACGTACGTGACTTCTATTTTATACTGCTATACTTATTTTATTTTATACTTATCTTTTGTCTAGCACAGTCTCTGGAGCGTAACAGAAAGAAGCATTTTGTATAAAAGTATTCTGTACTTCTGTATGACACCTAATAAAGAAACTTGAAACTTGACTATAAGGTATGACGTATATCATGGCAGTCAGGGTACAGACACTCACTTGCACCTTGTGTATACGGTTTATTTTTCTCATATATTTCTAAATGCAAATAAAATGTGATTGCCTATATCGATAGTCTTTCTTCTATTACCCTGCCCATACCGGTAACTCGCCTCCCCCAGACTGCTATGATGCCAGAATTACCCCAAGGGGATCAATAAAGGAATATCCCATCTTAATTTATTGATATACAGAGACGAGCGACAGGGAGATGTGAAAGGAGAAAGTATATGACAGTCCAAAAAGTGCGAAGTCGGATTTTAAAATCAACAACGTTCCAAACACATGGCGTGCAACCAGTGCCATTGGCACTGGCATATAGAAATAATGGGTAACGTTTAAAACTGTGGTTTACAGATTACCCCACTGAATCACCAGGACACACCAATGGCCTACTTGCTTTTTCAACTACAAGGCATCCGCGGTAAACCATTTTAATACAGTATGGTACGAACTTGCACATTAAGCCACCCAGCAATAATGCGATTCAATAACCAAATAACGCAATGGAGGGAAAAACCTTCCTTTCCGAGACATGGGAGAAAATGTTTCTGCAGTTAAAAACAAACTTAAATAAATAATAAAAAAAGACAGAAAAGGCATATTTCACTTTCTCAAGCGGGCGGAGAGACGAGGTCTGCTGCTTTCAGAACAAGTCTTCTGGTGAGACAGCAGAGAGCGTGTGAGAAAGCAGGTTTGCGGATTTCCCATTATTGCTCCATTAAAAGCATTCCTTCCAACGGTGCAGCTGCCAAAGCCTCTGTGACGCATTCTACGCGGGAGCAGCGGGACGGGAACAGAAAACCAGAGGCACACATTGTTGTTTACTGGCTTAGAAAGCACAGACAACTACCGCCTAATTATACAGAATATTTTGGGCTATGGGAGAAGGAAATAAAAAAAACAGATCCCTGCAAAACACTGACAGATGACCATCTTCATCAAAAACGCAGTTTGTTTTTTTGGGGGGGGGGGGGGGGGGGGGGGGGGGGGGGTGTCTACTGGGTGTGTGGTCCTTCCCCCGTCATAAAATAATCTGCAGGTCATTGGCTGCAGGGCCGTCTCCTGGGAAAATGACAATATATTCAAGTCTCTTTTCTTGATATCCATCTGGTCAACGACTACTTGACACATTTTCCATCACTGTTGTTTCATAGCTTCGGCTCAGCTAAGCCCCCGGTGAGGGAACGCAGTGTTTCAGTTCAAAGCAAGTCACTTATCTCAACCATTCCTAGACTACTCACTCAAAAAAGAATCAATCACGCAACATGTTGACTGAATTAACCCCCCCCTCCTCCCCCCAGTATCCCAGAATCACTTCTATGCCGGAGCCCTTACCGCTCGCCGTTACCAAAACTCTTAAGTCACAGCTGTGCCTCTGCAGACTCCCGTCCGAAATCACCTATAAGAAGACGCTGGAAAAGACGGACCCGGAGCTCGATCGGCGACACGGCACTGAGGCACAGTACAAACTGCGACCGGCATCCACACATGCGTGACCACCCAGGTTCAATGTGGGAAGCAGGGGCAGCCTAAATCGGTGCACCCTATCACAGGCAGGAAGCATGTAAATCATTACTAATCTTCAGGATCGTGAATTGGACCGACTCCAATTCAAAGAGAGTGCCTCGCCTGTCAAGAGGCCGTATTAAAGAACAAACACGGTGTCTGTGTAGACCCCGTGAGGGCGGCTGAAGAGGACATGTTTTACAGAGAGAGGAAACCTTTTCCTTTTGCCAAATTATTTGTATTGAATTTTACAATATATATAAATAGCGTCTGTAAACATTTTAGGGCCAATCCAAATACTAAAACCCTCACAAACGTAGAGGGAAAGAGGGAACCAACGAATAACCAAAACAAGACAAAGCAGGGAAAAAAACTAAATAAATTAATAATAAGTCAAATAAATAAATAGTAATAATTATAAAATGTTTTCATACAATATATTTCAATACACCTAAAAGGCCTCCCCGCTTCTCCTAAAACACCTCCTACAGTTTGATCTCTGAATAATCAAGGGTTGCCAGGTGTTCAGTCATAATTGTAGGCTACCGTTCCCTTCTGTAATCTTTTCTAACCGCATGCATGAACTAAGCTCATATGTCCAGCGCGAAACACTGGGGGCTCCTCCTTTATCCGCTTTGATGCCATGCACTTTTTGGCTGCCAGTCAATGGGTCTCATTCTCGAACGAAGTTACGACAAAATATTTCGTCTTAGCCAGATTTCGGCCTATTTAAGACATATTAGGGCTGGGTGTGGGAGTCCTCAAATTTCCTGAGATCTTATTTGAGAGCAGATCTAAGAGTGCTGAGGAGCACACTTTAATATGCTCTCAGCCCACGATCAAATCTCATGATTGATTGACTAATTTAAAATGTTATTATAACTCAACAGACTGTGTTCTCATAGTGATTCCTTCACGTCAACGCTACAGGCCTCATTGGAATTAATTACTTAATCATAATTAAAATAAATATGACAATATTTGTACGATAAGAAATTACGAATTTGATGTCGGAAAAATAAATAATATGGATTAATCTGATCACAGGGCAGCTGGATTAACCATATCTGAACCAGCTATTTTGGACAAATAATTACTCAGATATCAAACACAATTATGCAATTATTGTGAAATGATTGAAAATAATAATAATTTAATGCCTTCTGTGGAATTTGTATTTCTTATTTGTTACACATCCGTTTTAATGATTAATTATATACATTTGAAAGAATGCAGGTCAACATGCAATGTATCCCATTGATTGGTATACAATGGGACAGACTTTTGTTTGATTGATTGATTGAAAACTTTATTAACAGATTGCAGAATGGGTACAGTACAGCTCAATTACATAAGGGGATGCAGACCAGAGAAAGAATTTCGTCTTGTTTACATCAGGGTCCCCCATTTTCAATTCATCATAACATAATTATATGACACACATGACACAGATAGACAGTACTGCTACATCTATACATTTATGACATACCAGATTTGCAAATACAGTACCGTTTGTGATACAAGCAAAACTGTACATTGGAATATTGACAAAACCATACTTGGTCATTTACTGTACATTGGAGGGGGTTGATATAGCTATAAACCTGCATTCCTTCGAATATATCATTAATCAATTAAACTTATATTGAAATACACTATATAACCTATACACCAACACTGAAATGACAGTGGATAAATAAATAAGAACTAAAGCTAATCGGTGGAAATAGACTGCATTAATATTCCATAACAAGTCTTGTGTGCGCCTACGAATTAATAATAAGCCATACTGCGTTCATTCATTACGCCCGCCGTAGGCTATATATTATATGTCATTCATTCATTCATATACAGTACTGCGCGCGCACGTGTGTGTGTGTGTGTGTGTCTGTGTGTGTGGGCGCTGTGGCAGGTGTGTACCGCGAGCTGTATATGATGCCAATACATCTAATCTAGTTTTGATGGGCGCAAGCATGATTACGAAACCTAGCCGCATTTCTCGGAGACGCTCAGTCTCTGATTGGCACTGACTGACGCTAGGTTTCGTAATCACGCGGCTCACAAAGCACTTCCGCCATTCCATTTCACACAGCTGCGTCACCAGTTGCCTTATAAGGAGCTATGGAGGCTGTGTTTTGTATGCAAATGAGCTGAACGGGAACGCGCTTTGGAGTTTACGACAGAATGCCATTCTCCAAGCAGATATCAGATCATATAATTTCTGCAACCGTTTCAGCCACTTAAGACATATCTCCAGCACATTCAGGACTCAGAGTGTACTTGTCATAGATTATGTCTCAGTGGTTCCAAGATAAGTCTTCCAGAATATATCTTTGAAAAATGTTCAGGAATGAGACCCATTGCTTTCAGCTTTGAATTCCAGCTTGCTGAAGTCACCAAGGAGGGCTATCCAAGAATCTCTAAGAATATTCTCCATTTCCAACCACCGTTGTGCCAGTTTTGGACAAGCCTGAGTTATATTACCCTTAATTACCAGTCACTTAAAACACGAGCGCAACGACTTTAATTTCCCTGACATTAAAACAGTAACTATAGCTAACTATGGACATAGTGATTAGCCTAGGTAGTAGGTACTGCTCTGAAAGAAATCAAAGAGACTTCAGAAGTCGCATGTATGTGGGGCGGCTAAGTGGCGCAGTGGGTAAGGCGCTCGCCACTAATGCAGGAGATGCTGGGTTCGAGCCCAGCTCTCGGCGTTGCTTCCGGCTTGGCTGGTCGTTCATACTAATACAATTGGCAGTATTAGGGGGTGGGAAAGCCGGTGGGTGGGGATCGGACGTTGTGGACAGCGACTCCTACAGGTCGGTTGGTGCTATCTGAGAATCTCTAAGAATATTATCCATTTCCGACCACCATTGTGCCGGTTTTGGACAAGCCCAAGTCACATGTATCAAATGTCCTCAGGTCTACATCCAAAAGAACGCTGAACAGCTACTTCCACCGGGCAAACAGACTACTGACAGACGGACTCTAAATGATCACATGAGCATACACACAAAAGCACCTTAACACAATGCCCGCCATCAGCAGGGGGCTGATCCCCCCTTCAGCGCCAGGTCTTTATTCAATGGATCTAGTTTTAGAATGCCAAACTTGCGAGTCCTAAAACTATATTTTATATTATAGCTATGGATCTAATAACGCCGTCGACTGTCCAGCGAGTTGCTTCTGGTCAACATGCAAAAAACAGATTGTGTTTTTTCATCCGTACATTTCCGTTTTATATACGAGTATAGTTGGGAGTGATTCTGAGTAATTCCATGAAAAGACGAGAAAAAGGCATTTTAGTGTAATCCAGTTATCACATTGTAATTTTTCGGCTGATTATCTAATCATCCTGAAATCAACACTAGATTATCATTAGGCCTAACAAAAATAATAGTTGGTTTCAGGTTGGTTGTCAGTTTGGCCATGGGTAGGTAGGGAATTTTTTTTTTTTTTTTTTTTTTTTATTCTTTCCCACGGCGACTATGGATAGGGAATTTCTTTATTTAATTAACCCTTTCACTGCCACACGACAGAAGGTTAGCCCTTTACTATCACACAACCGACGGCGATGCTCCATCATTAGCATCATTAGCTCCGCATCCGCGGAGCTAATGATGCTAATGATGGAGCATCGCCGTCGGTTGTGTGATAGTAAAGGGCTAACCTTCTGTATTGTCACAGTGAAAGGGTTAACCGGCTGTCGTGTGGCAGTGAAAGGGTTAAAATGTTCACAACAACATGGATGCATGTACTCTGCCAGCATGTTTAATATCCATAATACTAAATGTTTGACTAAGATTTCTATGAAACTTTATTCAAAAAGAAAAAAAAAGAGAAAAAAAAACAGATTTTTTTTTTTTTTAATATATAATTTTTTTTTTAAAACTCATAAAATATATTGGGTCGCACCTAAATCGGCAGGGTCGGTCGGCAACCTGAAACCAACCATTATTTTTGTTAGGCCTTATCATGTCTCCTTGTGCAGACATGACATGGCCCTCATAGCGGGGCGCTCGGAAGGTATGTACATTTAAAAAAGCTGCGACAATAAAATAATCGTAATACTGTACATTTTGCAGACGACAGCAGATGGGAACCTTTCCTGAACACAAAGACTGCAACCGCCGCCACCGCGCACTCCCCCTGCCCCCTCTAGTCTTCTCTCACCACCTTTTTGTCTTTGCTGGCGTCTCCAGGGATTGAACTGTTGATGCTCCTCTGTATGAGTTGGCATTAATTAAGTAGCAAGACTGGATCTACTACTAGGTGACACGCAATGAAAACCAATGAAGCAGCACAGGCAGTTTGAAATGTAAAGTGAGAGACATGTTACATCAATAGTTTATCGTTTGGCATATTGCCATGGGGAGCTGCCTATGGAATTACGATGCAGATTCCACCTCCTGAGATCCTCCAGACATTTATATGGAATCTAATGAGTCACATGCAGTATGGTGGTACAGCCATACTAAAAAACAAACAAAACAATGCACGTGGACAACTGGGCAAATACAAAACATATGCAATATTTCCTCAATAATTTACAATTTGCACTATTTTGGCAGATGAAGTGCATTCATTTGTGAGGATCGGTACCTGAAAGCATGCGGGTTGTTATATGAAGTTTAACACGCTCAAATGTGTAGCATGTACCCTGTGGGTTCGGGAAAATAACATGCAACGCCCCGGGGCATATGGCCCTGAGCCATCGTCTTGTATCAAACGCTTACAGTAGTTCTTAGTTCTATTTTTAATTTCACAATTATTTTATATACTTTGATTCTATTGTCACCATGTATGCATATATATATATATATGCTTATTACATGCATTTATTGCGCCAATTCCACCCACTACAAACATGGGAACTCTCCAACCCCTGTCCCCATCTCCCTAACTCTCTGAGTGGTTGTCTTGTAGTGTTGGCCAAGGTGGTGGATGTCTCGGGGTGAGGCCAAGATTGCAGTGACTGTTCTACCCCCACATTGGTTATGTGCACCAATGAGATCATGGATCAGCTTCATACCGTTTTCTGTCTGACCCACAACGACTAAACCATGCCTGTTCTAGTTCACTGCTGGGCTAACCTCTTAACTAGGGCTGTCTTAAATACTTTGTTAACTACAACAAGAAATGCTGTTTGTTATTAAGATATGAGGTCGGACTCGGCACCGACAGATTTGTGTTCATTGTGCTGCTTTTATAAAGCCTCAAATGACGGCTTACAATATTTCATGAAAGCAAAGTGTTTTGTTTGTCTAAGATTTAAAAAGGTTTAAACTTTACAGCACTGACAAAGTTGAACAAAGTGCTGTACAAGTCCCAAAAAAAAGAATATATATATATATTATACCTTTTTTTTTAATCTCGAAGCTTCGAATTAAAATCGAATCTCGGCCCCGAAGCTTCGAATTCCAAAACAAAATTCAAAGGTCAGCCCTACTCTTAACTAGGGATGCTCGATATTGGCTTTTTTACCGATACCGATATCCAACTCTTAATTTCCGATACCGATATCAACCGATACCGATATATGCAGGGTTTCCCCCCCCCAAAAAATGGAATAATTTCAGGTAATTAACATTACATATCTGTTGTTGTGGAATTAACACAACATTATGCATACTTTTGACAATAAATAAAATCAGAATTTGTTCTTACTTGCCTGGGTAAATAAAGGTTATAGAAATGCAATTTTAATTTTTATAATTTTTTGAAAACCGGTAGGCCGATAATATCGGACATCCCTACTCTTAATACATTGTCTGCCACGCAGTTTGCCCATCTTATACCACTCTCTGCCAGTGCTGTAACCCTATGGAGTCGCTCTCCTTCTTTGCAGGGCTATAACTTTTTAAATATTATAGCTATATCGACATTACTCTGGCCCATTCAACATCGGGTATCCATCGTTCCGGATGTGGGAACGTTATATTTTTCCATTCATACATTGTCGTGTTAGTACCGTCGTGAATATAAGTATGTTTTTAGAGTGTAGAGCAGTAATTCCTAGAACGCGAGTTATAGGCCCCCGACGCATATTATACATAATCATGGAGTTTCGTTCCTATACACGCTATATTAAAAAATTAAATGCATATGATCGCTATACATTATGCTCCATCATGCGTGAAGGAAGGGGGGGGGGGGGGGGGGGGGGCGGTCGTTTATGATTCCTTGATCGTCAGTAATGGCTTTCTTTAGTACAACATCATACGTTGATCAGGTGGATTGCAATGAAATAAATGCACAATCGAGCTGGAATTATCGTTAGATTCCTCTTACCTGTGGCCGATGAGTCTGGAGAAAAGAAATTCCAATTATTTGATTTCGATCTGCTAGATCCATTTTCCGTTTGTACGACGCAATAAACGCCTAAAGCATATCGATTCTTGCGTCTAGAAAACGATCTAATGCACTCAAGGTGTTTGTCTAGATCCACGCAACAAGATAGCTCTGCCGGAACTTTTTCCCCGATGCACAGGGCGCCACATCCGGTTTAGAGTGGAGTGCAACTCGCCCAAAATCCACCAGATGGCGGTATTGAGGCGTTGCAATATCAGACAGAGTCCAGCTGGCTCCCGGAGCTTTCCTGGATGAATTATGAATGCCAATAGCGAATAAAGGAAATAACGATCATCAAAACGAGTAAACTCGTTGTTGGCGTTATTAGATTGGCGGGCAATAACGAGTAAACTCGTTTTTGGCGCAGGATGTGTTAAGCCCGAGTGGTCCGGTACTGGACCGCAAATGACATCACGCCATAAATCTATCTCTACAGAAAGTATGAATTAATGTTGCGGTTTTTTGTCAAATGTAGCCAAGAGTAAAGACCCTAACCCTGTCAAAACAGCAGTCAAAGTGTATATTTTCAGCAATACGTTTGTTTACCAATGGTTTAAAGTGTTAGTGAAATATGAGTTATAGAAATCTAGTCAGAAAAAGGCGAATATTGATGCTAGGAAATGCAGGCCACCATTTTGTTTGTAGTCCTATGAGGAGAGGAGACCCAGGACTTGAAAACTACACTTCCTAGGTCAGGCCAGCCCCTGTCAATCATCAGACTCCTAGATACATTTTTATTTCTCGTATTTTTTCGGGGATTACCGTACTTTTCGGACTATAAGCCGCGGCTTTTTCCCCCATTTTTCGACCCTGCGGCTTATATAACGGTGCGGCTTATATGTGGACCAAACCCGAAAATATTGCTTTTTTTACTGCATTGAAATGTTATTTATCTGTTCCCTTATTTGCTAAACTTAATACAACTTGTAAATGAGTTAATTCTTGTTATTTGTCCGACAGTATTGTGACAATCCCCTCTGTGCACGAACCCTTACATATGGTAATTAAACATTAAAACACCTGCGGCTTATAGTCCAGTGCGGCTTATATATGTACACATCATTCAATTTAGCTGCTGCGGCTTATAGTCAGGTGCGGCTTATAGTGCGAAAAGTACGGTATCTCCCACAAACCTGAACGTTATGGCCAAAGTTTCTCTACCTTTCCATGAACGTCTAGCAAAAAACGGCGTTGCAATCCGATGAAAAATGGTGGAGAAATTTACATTATAAAAAAGTGACTGTGAATCACGCCTGGTGATACTAAATCCAGATTGAACTCTGCCATTGGAAAGGGGAGATTTGGCCCGATCCATAGATGTGCGACTTGGCCATGCTAAGGTCATTTATAGGCCTGATAGTAGTGATTATTTCATGTCAACTCTACAGGCCTCCTTGGAATTAATTAATCATAATTTAAATAAATATGACAATATTTGTACAATAAATAATTACGCATTTGATGTCAGAAAAATAAATTATATGGATTCATCTGATCACAGGGCAGCTGGATTAACCATATCTGAACCAGCTATTTTGGACAAATGTATAATTACTTAATTACTCAGATATTCAAACACAATTATGCAATTATTGTGAAATGATTGAAAATAATTTAATGCCTTCTGTGGCATTTGTATTTCTTATTTGTTAAATATCTGTTTTATTGATTAATTATACATTTGAAAGAATGCCGGTTATAGCCAACATGCAATATATCCCATCGATTGGTACAATGGGACAGACATTTGTCGTTATATATAGCTATAACCTGCATTCTTTCAAATGTATAATTAATCAATAAAACAAATATTTAACACATTCGGCGCCAGGGACTAGTCTGGGCCCGTGGTAGCTAGGCCAAGCATTAAAACATAGGACTTCGTCACCTTGTTTGCAGGGCTATATTATAGCTATGGATACAATACTATGGCCCATTTGAAATCAAATATCTATCGTTCAATATGTGAAAAAGAATGAATTTTTCCATCCCTACGTTCAAGTCAAGTCAAGTCAAGTCAAGAGTTTTAATTGTCACGGCATACAGGTATACAATGAAATGCGGGTGGTCTTGCCCGCAACGATGTGCAATACAGTGGTACATATAATAGAATCAAAAGAAGAAAACAACATTGTGCAGTAACAGGTAGCAGGTAACATGGAGTGACATCTCGGTATCTGTACATAGTTATTTACAGAGCATGTGTGACATGCTAGTTAGCTTTGGTAGTGCAATACACTGTTCCTGTTATTCTAATTTAAAGTGTCCTTTCCTTTGGCCATAAGTGTGCGTGTGTGCGACATGAGTGTGTGCCCGCTCATGTTAAAGTGTTAAGTGGCTGCTCGTGTGTGAGCGTGCACAGTGTGCGTGTCGTGTGTGTGTTCATGTGTGCTTGTGTGTGGCAAGTTCCCATGTTATACCGTGATGAATATAAGTATAGTTATAGCATAGTCTGGGGTAATTCCCGAAAGGCTGAGTAATAGCCTATTCGCTTTTTTGATGCTTTGATCGTCACCAACGGAATACATTGTGGACTAACGTTACACACATACGCTCGGATCGCAATGAAGACATGCTTGGATCAACGCAAGATTGATATCATATAGCCCTTACCTTGACTAGGATGTACCCCAAAAAGAATATTCCAAGTATTGATGTCCATCGTGTCGCCAACATAATCCAGCACACAACATGACATGGGAGTATTTGATTCTTCTCAATCTGAGCGTTATAACCGCTCATCTTGCCCAGAGAAAAATAGCCGACCCGGACCCATATAATCGACGCACAGCCCAAGACACAAGGTTTCAAAGGGTGCCACCCGGTAGGATGCGTCCGGTATTGCACTTTTACGATCTCAGACTCATTCCCTATGATAACAACAGGCTCCCTGGATGGATAATGAATACAAATATCTTAAAAAAAAAAAAGAACTACCAAAACCCGAGATATCTTAAATTCGATAAACAGGTCAGCGCCGTAGTCAAAAATTGCTTTTACCACCTCAGACTCCTGGCGAAGACAAAGGCATACCTCTCTCAAAACAACCTAGAGACGGTGATACATGCCTTTGTCACCACTCGCCTCGACTACTGCAATGCCATCTACACAGGGATTGACAAATCCCTGCTCCGCCGCCTACAGCTGGTGCAGAATGCTTAATGGCACGGCTCCTCCCATTTATCCGAGCTCCTGCACCGCCACACGCCCCACAGATCCCTTAGATCAGCTGACCAGCTGCTATTGGTGGTGCCTAGAACTAGGCTTAAGACTAGGGGAGATAGAGCCTTCTCCGCCGCAGCGCCTAGACTGTGGAACAGCCTCCCCCTCAAAATACGGGCCGCTCAGACCTTGCAGGTTTTTAAATCACTTATAAAAACCTACCTGTTCTCCCTGGCCTCCCCCCCCCCCACTTAATCACCACTAGACCCCTGGCCCCTTGTTATCTTCTTTGCTTTACTGTGTCATACCCGTTTTTATTACATTCATTGTTTTACTGTTTTTTTATTTTATATCTTGCATCGTAATATTTTTGTCTTTTATCAACCTGCCTGTGAAGCACTGCCCCGCTGCCTAGAAATGTGCTATATAAATAAAATTGACTTGACACCCAACCGCTGGCGAGTTAACCCGATTTATCTCGGGTTTGGTGCCCAACGTGTTAACAAATAAGAAATACAAATGCCACAGAAGGCATTAAATAAATATTATTTTCAATAATTTCACAATAATTGCATAATTGTGTTTGAATATCTGAGTAATTAAGTAATTATACATTTGTCAAATAGCTGGTTTAGATATGGTTAATCCAGCTGCCCTGTGATCAGATGAATCCATATTATTAATTTTTCCGACATCAAATGCGTAATTTTTTTATCGCACAAATATTGTCATATTTATTTTAATTATGATTAATTAATTCCAAGGAGGCCTGTAGAGTTGACATGAAGGAATCACTATGATTCCTCCCAAATAAAGCCGAATCCAAGTTTAGGGATGGTTGGGGAATCCCAAAATCTAAGATGTCTTAACCTCTTAAACCCGGAGCCCTATTTTGTGAAAATCCGCCTAAAATCATAATTCATATTCTCCTTTGTTTCATCACAATTAGGCAAGCCTAGTAATGGACACAATATTTCTGACACTGGGAATACATTCCCTGAGATCCATAGATGTCCCTAGATACCAAGAACATGCAAATGGACCTTGTAGAAGTGGAGCAATCCTCCATTTACTTAGGTATGTATTTTTAGGCGGATTTTCAGAAAATAGGGCTCGGGCTTAAGAGGTTAAAGAAGACGTGTCCGGGGGCGGCTATGTGGTGCAGTGGGCAAGGCGCTCACCACAAATACTGGAGACGCTGGGTTAGCCTGTTCGAGCCCAGCGCTCCACATTGCTTTCAGTTTAGCTGGTCGTCCGTACTAATACACATTGGCAGTATTAGGGGGTGGGAAACTGATGGGTGGGGATTGGGCGTTGTGGACAGCGATTCCTACAGGTCGGTTGGTGCGCCTGCGCAGTAGAATCAGGAAGCGATGGGGGCGGCGCCCCTCCAAAGCGCAGACCCCTGACGCTGAAAGATCGCGCCGCGCAGGTGGAAAGATGCGACTGCTGTTATCTCGATTATCGGAGGGGACTCGTGCTATGTATGACTTAGTCCACATTGCAGCCGGCTTGTGAGAGGCAAGAAACAGCGTTCGAGACGGGAGGGTTGAATTGGATGATACGAAATTGGGATGGGAGCAAAATAGAAAATGGAGAAAAAGTGGATTTAAAAAAAAAGAAAAAAAAAAGAAAAAAAAAGACGTGTCCGGCCCATGGGGACATTAACGTATTGTGACGAGCCTGGTGGGGTTCAGACCCGCCACGGTTCAAATAAAAACAAATTAGAATATCCACACAAGAACAATATCAATCAATACAAGTATTTATTGAATTAAAGGCAGAATCCAGTGGAAAAAGCAAAAGAATGGTCGTGATCCAGTCCAAGGGTCAAAAACACAAAACAGGCTCACTGACGGAAAACATTTTCAATACTCGGGGTAGTCGTCCGGTCCAGGGTCAGTACACAAGAGGGGTTCTCAGCCAGTCCAGGGTCCAGTACACAATGAACACCTACTCTCTTTCACCTCTCCTCTCACTACCTCTCACCTTCACCTCTCCTCTCACTACCTCTCACCTTCACCTCTCCTCTCACTATCTCTCACCTTCACCCCTCCTCTCACTACCTCTCACCTTCACCTCTCCTCTCACTACCTCTCTCCTTCACCTCTCCTCTCACTACCTCACCTTCACAACTCCGTATAACACAATCTTTCTCCCTCTCAATAACAACAACTCCAACCTCACCTCTGCTCAACTTACTCCTCACTAACCTAGTGGCTTTGTAGTGTGTGGGTCTGGGCGTGTGCACGTGAGATGTGGGTGGACTAATGATGCGCAGGTGTATTCTATCAGTACTTATCAGCTACCTAATTGTCTCTAATTGCTACATAATTGTCTGTGGCAAAAGTATCTCCCATCCTTCACATATCCATGAGAGGGGGGGTGAGATCTGTGTGTTGTCAGGCCTTACAAATACATTTGATTTGAAATGTAAATGAGTGTGTATACTTGAAAAGTAAATACTGTACATAATGGAAATGACTATGATGATAGAAAACGGAGCCAGGCCTTTACCTCCAGACACGGGAGCGTCCATGAAAACAGCGCCCATCTTCTCGGCAGCGGCGGCCATCTCTTTTGAGACGGCCGGGTCGATGGTGCTGGAATCGATGAGCAGCGAGCCTTTCTTCACCTTCCTGTTGAATCATGCATTATGCTTTAAAATGAGCTTTTTACATTTTTAACAAGCCTTCATTTCACAGAGAGAGAAAGAAGAGAACATAATTATGTAGGGGTTAAAGGGACGGTCTAGGGCGTGATGACATATCGTGCCACGATATATACAGTATATCGTGATATGAAAATGTGACTATATGCATAGTTGAGTTAAAAACAAGTATCTGCACATCCGATACTTCTTAATTATACCTCTAATCGTACCAGGAAAACTGTCCCGAGAATAAGACTCTGCAAGTTTTTTTTAATTTTTTTTTTATTGCTGTTCATAATGGAGGGGGTGATAAGACAATGCCGTGTTACTGTAACAACAATTTGTTAACAATTTCACAACAGTTATAGGGAAAATGGGGGGGGCATTGACTTTGAAAAGAAGATCCATTTTTCATTACATTGTCCGGGATCGTGTCCCGAGTTCATTTGGATGCGACTTGGCGAGGCTTACTTGAGGATCCCGTTGGGTCCGGTGTACACGTCGACAACGTTGGGACTGGAAGGAAGCATGGTGATGATGCGATCGGCCTTGTCTGCCACCTCAGCAGGGGTATCCAGAATCTGAAAACGTACAAGATCATGGGCATAAGTGGTGGAACAATTAAGACAAGGGGGGGGGGGGGGGGGGGCTAAGTTAACAATATACTCGTTATCACCACACATAAATACTTGATATCTTAATCATAACCATAGTTGCAAGACGTTATAATGAAAAGGTCTCGTTATCTACATAAGCAAGCACACGTTAATTTACATCCACAACATAACTGGTATCTTAATACTTTGAGTGCCAGCGACGATATTTCTCGTTAGTTCATGCCGACCGTTGAGTGCCAACGACGAGAGATCTAGTTTTTTTTTATTAGCGATTTCCATTCATATTTCATCAATCTAGCCTCACGTTACCACTGCAAACTCTCTCATTGGGAAAATACCGCCCCCTATAGTCTCTCCCTGTGGTACTGCACCCCTTTGGATTAGACTGAATGAAACGCATAAAAAAAAATCCTGCTTCCACATTTTACTTCTCAGGCATGCAACTCCAGCCAATCGGATTCATTGTGGAGCCTCAGAACAGCGTGGAATCGGTGTTTCGACCACCCAGCGTTGGATCAATAAACGCGATCGATATTTGGAATGGCGATCAGGAATCGGAATAATCTTTTTGGAGAACATCTGATCTGAGGTAAGGAATCTATTTTACCAGTCTTAGGATAATCAAAGCTTTTTTCACAGAGATATCAACGTGGGCCCTATGTAAGATAAGATAAGATATTCCTTTATTGATCCCCTTGGGGAAATTCAGGCATCATAGCAGCATGGGGGGGAGGGGGGGAGGGGTACAGGTAGTAAAACAACAGTATACAGGTAGTAAAAGACAACACAGGCAGTGTAAACAATTTGATCAATATGGTCAATATAATTTACTATCTGACTAGCTGAGGAATATTCACATTATTCACAGTGTCACATGAGGTGCAGTATGCAAGAGGTAGTGTTATAATAATTTACTATCTACTGAGTATACATTAATCAAAGTACCAGGGTAGTCTACTTTGTCCCCCTTGGGTTCCTATAAGTCCCAGGTCAATGTCTGGTAGCAGTCGCTGTGTGTGTGTGCGTGTGTGTGTGCTGATCAGGAAATGGATAATCGATTTTTCAGCCCGCTTCTATAGCGTGCATAAGTACACATATACTATCGATAATGATTCATAAATAGGCAGAAAAATTACAAAGTTTTTGTGTATTCCAGTTCCAGTATATTCCAGTAAACGGCGATTATCACAGAATCTTTATATTTTCCTGAAACTTTCAAAAAACGAGTTTTCCAAAATGGTATAAAATGGAAATGAACCGATTAAAAAACAATCCGTTTCGACTGCAAACAAGTCATTGATAAGCGACGGCCATATTATACACAGCCATAATTTAAGATATAGTTTATGCGTTCGCAATAACGCGTCCCCATTAGCACTGCTGTGGCTAATGGGGATCCAAATAAACTTAATTACCCAAACAACGTGTTGCTGAGTCAACCATTCACACACAAATCGGTACTCTCAAAACATTAGAAGAACGCGCCGATACCCGAATCCACAATCATCCGATGTCTGGAAGTGGACCCATGGTCCATTCGACCTTAATAAACGGACGGCCACCGGTCCATTACCGGTGGCTAATTGTGATAATTACTTCTTTGTATGTCTTAGTCTAAATTGATTTTCAATCATAGTAATAATCACACCGTGTCTCTACTCTTTAAAATATTTATTACCATAAAACATTGTGTCTCTACTCTTCACAATATTAGCATAAAACATATATTAATCACACCGTCTCTACTCTTCAAAATATTAGGATATCACATATTAACATGAAAGAGGGAACTATTCTGGACTGGGTTGGGCTGAACTGGGCAGTGAAAGATGCTGGGCTGGACTGGGTTGGGCAGAGAAAGTTGGGCTGGTCTAGGTTGGACTGGACTGGGCTGGGCAGTGAAAGAACCAAGCATTTCACTGTAATGTAATAGCTAAATAAAACAAAACTTGAACTTGACTTGTTACATTTGCACTCTGGTTGGATGCCAAACGTATTCTGGTTGTACTGTACTTGTGCTGTATGATGACAATACATTGGAATCTAATCTCATGTCAACGCTAGGGGTTCAGCAGGTGTATTCTGAATGACAAGTATGACAACATCACCGTTGTGAAGGGCATATGATGGGCGAGTGGTGATATGGGGGGAAACCCGGTAATAATAAAATGTCACTCGGCTGCATTGAAAGCTCGCCGTTGCTAATAAACATTTAAAATCATTTTTATAAACGAGTAAAAAAAATCACTGAGCTAGCCTTGGTTAAAATGGCTGCTTCCGCATTTTCACGCAGGAGCGCTGTGATTGCTGGCTGCTTTGTCACGTGCCTGGTGCGCCCAGCAATCACAGCGCTCCTGCGTGAAAATGCGGAAGCAGCCATTTTAGCCAAGGCTAGCTCAGTGATTTTTTACTCGTTTATAAAAATGATTTTAAAGGGGACCTGCATTGCTATTCCTAGCACTATTTGGGCAACTTTACACAATTCCTGTGAGTCTATTGAAGACATCTGTAAGGTTTTTTTCAAAAAATGCATTGTTTTATATTTCTAATCAAGTACTCAAAACCATCATTTTTCAGCCTCAGGATTTCAGGCTGTTATGGCCTGGCTCCGCCCATAAGCACTTTGAGTGACAGTCAGCCCACACAGTCTGCGACTGGTAGAGATAGAGAGAGAGAGAGAGAGGGGGGGGTGGGGGTACCTGCGTGCGGAGCAGGGTTCGAAATTAACGGGGGCTCGGGGCAAAATGCCCTTGAAAATGGACAAAATGCCCTCGAAAATCAGTTAAGGGGGGGCATTTCCCCTCGACAGTTTACTAATTATATATATAATCTACAGTGCAAGCATTTCCCTTGTATTTGCCACTAATAATATGTGTGTGTGCGCGACCCGGAAAAATCATTTACTCGAGACGAGTGAAGCTCCGCTGTTAATAGTCTCACATTACACAAGGCGCATAAACGTCCAATCACAGTAGCGCTGGAAAACAAAGTCACGGTACCGGCTTAGGCAAGTTACACATTCAGAATCAGACAACGCAAAAAAATCAGCCAGCCATGAAGCCCATTGATTTTTATTTTGAGCAAAAGAGAGACGAGGAGAAAGAGGAATCCGGCTGACATGGCTTTTGAAGTGATTTTGCGGGTCCAGTCCCCACGGTATGTTGACAGAATTCGCAAAACACCTTATCGACTGAAGCATAAAAGTCATTAGGATACTGCTCTGAATTTAGGGTTTAGTGGGGAATTTCTTCCGACGTTAACCACGCACCGAAGCAGCTAGACGCTTGGACATTTCTCCGTGTTGTGTGTAACACGCAGTGGTCCACGCCTCCCTCCCTCCTTGCAACAAACTTTCCACCCAAAAACGGAATTTCTATTTCATAATGAATGAATGAAATAATTGTATAAAGAATTTTCAATGTTCTGTCATCTAATAATATATTCCATTACCTTTCCTATCTGTATCAAAGTCAAAATGTTGGTATCATAACAACACTACAACATACAAAAGCAGCTTGACAACCGATATCCTTTGCGTTTGATTGATTGAAAACTTTATTAACAGATTGCAGAATGGGTACAGTACAGTACGGCTCAATACACACAATTGTTAAGGGGATGCAGTCCAGAGAAAGACTTTAGTCTTGTTTACATCAGGGTCCCCCATTTTCAATTCATAGTGTGCACACGCACAGTATAATATGCATGTGATAAATAAGTTAATAAACTCTGTGTTACTTGAACAATTTTCACTGTGCTCCTACATTTCTTTGTGTGCTCCTAAATTTTTATTTAGATTTTATTTATTAACATTTTATTTAGGAGCACATGTGCTCCTTGGGAAAAAGGTTAGCGTAGAGCCCTATATATGGAGACATTAACATTACATTATCAAACATAGGGACGAAGACTGTAAAAAAAAAGTGTCAACAATGTTTTATAATCCTTATGTTAATTATCATAAAAATTCAGTGCCCCCGAAAAAAAAAAAAAGCCCCCGAAAATCAATTAAGGGGGGCAAAAAAAGCCCTTGAAAATTTTTTTTTAATTTCTAACCCTGGCGCGGAGTGTTTGCACGGTGGTCTCTCTCGATTCGGGAGCAGCTCCGCGCGGCACAGTGTGTATGTGTGCTCTGTCGCGAGGGTCTATCTAATTCTCTCTCTCTCGCTCGCTCTGTCAAACCCCATTTGGTGCGCTACAACCACAGAGCCAATCGGATCACTGTCCGCTTACCCAGCGCCCGCTGACGTCAACATATGCCTCAAATCAGGATGACCGACCGGGGGGGCTCCAGTAGCTCACCGCATATCTCTGCGCTATTTCTGCGTCAGGGAAAACCGTGCTGCGTCACGGATCTGGTTGACTCCCAGACCCGCAGTCATTTGTCGAATGTCTTCCCCTGCTCTATATCCCGTTTCACCCTGTATCTGTCGGTCATGCTTGACCAGAAAAGCGATAAACGCTAAAAAATAAAGTCGAAAAAAAAAAAAAAAAATCAGGATGACCTAATTAAATCTAGCAGGAAATGGTCTGAGCTGAATGAGAGCAATCCGCCAATATGGTATTTAGACACAAAAACACATTGATACTAACTCCTATTACTATAATACAATGCTAGAGACTCAAAAGACATTTATAATGCATGTCACCTTTAAATGTTTATTAGCAACGCCAAGCTTTCAAACCCCGCCGCCTGTGTGTGTGAAACCCTAATGCAATGGTGAGTACCTTTGAAATTTATATCCGATATATTTTGGAGTCCCACCGCTCGTCTTTAACCAGTGCTTGATGTGCACATTAACATGGCTAGTAACGTGGGAGCCAGTGACTGCGTATCGAAGTCACGAAAGGGGCTATGGAATTGTTAGCCTCACGCCCACTTGTCATTCTCATCCGACTCGAAGGAGACGCGTTGCATGCTGTTGTTCGCCCCCCATGTCAGACCGCACTGATATCCGAAAGGGACGACTCTACATGCAATTATTTTCATCCACTGATGTGTTTTTGTCTAAGTTTGTCTACGTTGTCAAGCCGGTGACAGGAGTCTGTAGGTCCGCACACAGTGGTCCGTCCACTTCCCCTAGATGGGCGGCATCTTCTAGAAAACGAGTGTTCATTGGAGGAGCTTAGAGCGCAACAATGATGTTCATTGGTTATGGATTATTATGAGGCGCAAATGGGAGGAATCATAAGGGGGGAGTCAGAGTTCGGCTTGTGCCAGTGAGCGAATCAGCAGATTGCAGAATGATTTTTTTTGTTTTGTTTACTACTCGCCAGTGTGGCGAGTGCTCTTCATGAATCACTCGCCAAACATAAATACTCGCATTTGGCGAGTAAAAGGGCCTAATTTCCTCCCCTGTTAACACGCATGCGAGATGGGGGCGACCCACAGGAACACACTATAATGTTGCGTGGCGCACAGTCTGTGACGTCACGCTCACTGCGACGATCCCATCTAGAAAGAAACGCATCTGTATTGAAAATCATACCGACGGGATTTTTAAATACTTTGGTATTACCGTAATACCGCCCAAGCCGCCACTTTCATATGTGGTCCGATATCAGATACAGGTCTGATCTTTTGCAATGCGACTTTCATGCAACTTTTACGTCACAGCTTTTTTTTGTTTTTTTACGTCCATCTTCCTGGGGAGGAAATTAGGCATTTCATTGTATACTTGTATGCCGTGACAAATAAAACTCTTGACTTGACTTGTTGCTCATTTGTACATGCGGGTCAGTTCAGGAGAGTGACCAGTTGACATTGGAATCTAATCTTGGCCACATTTAAAAAGATAATGTGCCAAACAACAAAAATCAGATCCGAGCAATAAATCAGAATTGAGCACTAAGGCTTGCAGTGTGAAGTGTGAACGTAGCTTTTGACTCACCTGAGCACCCAGCTCTTGGAGTTCTTTGCAGGACTCGGGGAAAACATCCGTAGCAATGACTGGGTATCCATGTTTCAGCAGGTTCTTTGCCATTGGGTTCCCCATATTGCCCAGTCCAACGAACCCCACATGCGTCTTTGAGGACATGGACCTTGTGGAGACTATAGAACATAGTGGCAAACATGGGCTTCAATACTAGAATACTTTATTGACATTTGACAATGTACACAAGGCAATTTAAATTTGTCTTTTTGCATATCCCTCCTAGTTACACACACACACACACACACAATCCCCCACACATGCATTTCAGAGAGGTCAGAGTGCAGAGCGCCCCTGGAGGGCACTTATGCAAGATGGTGGGCACTGTAGATGTAACACCAGCCAATGCCATCCTTCAGTCACCAGCTCACAGCTGGAATATACCCTTCAGTCAGTGGCGGGGATCGAACCTTTCGGTTACTAGTGGCCGGCCTCTTTACCTCTAGTCTAGGCCATCGTACAAGGCTGAGTCTCTTTGATTTGAAAATCATTGACAGATTGTATTTATTATAATATTTTTAATTGGGTAATTATTTAAACACAAATAGCTATTAATATTGGGAAACGCATTGTGTGGCAGCTCCAACACTGACTCGCCTCATGGTCAGAAAAGTTCAAGTTCAAGTTTACTTGACAGTGACTGAAATACAAACATCTTTGCAAATATAATGTCATACATAAATATAATAGGCAATGGAAAAACATAAATAAAAGACTACATAAAAGTGTCTAACAGTGCTTAGAAACACACTTAAGAACTCTCATACAGCTCAGCTGCAGGGTGTTAGTCTAAAGCAAGTATTTCGGCCATAATTTGACCCGTTGGATATGGGCTCCAAATATGAGCATGTAATTGGCTGACATACAAGGCTACTCTTAAAATGTCAACTCGCTGAGTGGAGGGCAGGACACACAATAGAGACAACCTCTATGTAATTTCTTTAATTAAATATGAGAGATCAAAACAATATCTGATCAACGCAATACAATATCGGTCAGCTTCATAAATACACTGGACCCTTTCCTTCTGCAAAGGGCAAAGAAACTCAGCAGACTCAACATTCTTTCAGTGAAGGTGTCAGGTCTAATTTTTTTTTTTTTTTTTTAAACCACAGAGGAAACATTTTAATTTCTGTTGCCCTTCAGTTCCAAAGTAATCTATGATTAACCAGGCCCTAGCTATGTTTACTTAAGGTGTGTATTCATTCAGACAAAATGTTACAGCAAGCCTTGTGCAAGTTCTGACAAATGTTACAGCCAGCTTTGTGCACGTTCTGAAAATGTTCCATCTTTGATGCCACAAAGTGCATTTGGCATACAATTTCAATCTATGGGATTTTCCGTTATATAAAACACATATATATAGACAAGATATACAGGCAGCTATAATATTGATTAACTCTTTGTTGTTAAACCAAGGTTGATGAGTTACCAAATCTACTCTATGCACTTATTGACCCTCAAAGAAAACATTTGCTCATAAATGAGCCTGCAGTGATAACATGTGATTTACACAACTCTGAAACTAGATGGATTGGACCTTCAGAGGCTGCAAGGGAAGACCCGCCAGATCAATTACCCATCACTTACGAGTGCACAGAATTTCCCTGACATTATAAACATAGTAGCTATAGCTTAGCTAACTTCCATCATAGTGAGTAGCCTAAGTATTGCTCTGAAAAAAAATCCAAGAAAATTCAGAAGTCACAAAAAACAAGTAAATGACTGAATGATTGCAAAATTTTACTTTCTGGATGGAGGGTGATTGCATAAAGGCCTACACATTAGTAAGACATTATTACTCGTGGCATGGCTCTTCAGCCTTTGGCGGACGACTTGGACGCTGTATGTTTTTAATCGTTGATTTACGAGACATGTTGGAATATAAACTAAATATTCCTCTCTTGTCTTCTCATCCAGCGAGTTGCAAACCATCGCTCTGGAACACCAGCTAAACGTAGCTAAACGTAGCACAGCTAACGCGTTAAATGTCTGTTCATCACTGCAACAAGCAACTGTGTGTAGTGTAAACATCAAGCGGATCCCAAGCAGGGATGTCGGTGTTTACACTGAGCTCATCTTGCGGAACAGTAGTTATACCTTACCGTATGTAAAGTCAACATGTTTGAAACACCTCCCAACTAGGTGCCGAGACCCCCTCAATACAGCGGCCATGCTTCTTTCCTCTTGACCTCTGCCTTACATCTGCCATGACAGCATTGGGTGAATTGTAAATGACGGGTCATTCCTCCAATCACAGAGCAAGGTGTCGCGTGCAGCAGTAGTGCTGCATCCAATGAATGACGGAGGTGTGCGGGCTCAGCCCAACGTAACCTGTAACGTAACGTGACGTAACCTTGTTCCCAGCTTTATCTCAAAGGATGTCGATTATTACATATTAGAATAAATACACTATTACTTACTACGACAAATACAATTTTTTATTACGGTGATGATATTATTATGTATTATTATTCCTGATTAATTGAAAATGGGGGACCCTGATGTAAACAAGACGAAAGTCTTTCTCTGGTCTGCATCCCCTTAACGGCTGTACTGTATTGTACCCATTCTGCAATCTGTTAATAAAGTTTTCAATCAATCAATCAATCAATCAATCAATCAATCAATCAATCAATCATTAATGTGAGTCCCAGTGCCAGTTACAATATGGTGTAATATATTGAAATGGGCCATATGCTCCAATCTACAACACACATACACCGTGGCCACTTTGTCACAGAGTTAACACAGTTATATTAAATTAACTTTTAACATAGTTGAGGTTCAAGTGGGTGGTCTGGTTTAATAGTATATGCACACCCGCTAACTATAATAAACCGATTAAATGCATGGTTTCGGATATATAAAAGCCAGGAGAGGGTGAACGTTTGGAACTGACAGATACATTATAATTCTCCAAAACTATAGTTTCTGCAAAAAAGGCACGACTACGGTTAGGTTCTGATTAAGTAATATCTTCTGTCACATTTCAGTGACGGATCAATTTGTAACCGTCTGGAGTTCCCAGTCGAGTCATTTCTTTTTACCCCGGAAATGACGTAATGTTGTTGTTATTCCAGGAAGAGGGTGCTGGGGAAAGCACCACTGATAGAACTGCGTCAACAACTCTTTTGCACGATATACATTTGGTTTTCGGTTGTGGTTCAACATGGCAGACGGGTATGTTTTCTGTTTATAATGTGCACTTATCGACAAGAGAACGAATAATGAAATATCTTCAATTAATTACTCGTTTTAGTCGCTGATTTATAAAACAACGGAGCTAACTGTTAGCTAGCCAGCTAACCTGTCGATCAGCTGTCATGCTAGCGAACTAACCGCCGACTCGGGGAGGACACTGTGCAAGGTTGATTGAAGTAGTCATTCATTTCGCTCGGCATGATAATACGTGCCAAACTCATCTAAAGCTTAAGCTACAATAGTACCATTATCAACAATGTCTAGGTATAAGTAACGCTGTGATTCTTGTTTTGATAGCTCAGTTAAAACAGGCCTCGCCAGAAGCCAGCCAGTTCCAGCCATTACACTGAGACACCAGACAGGCCTTTTATCAACACAACCATCTAAGAACATTGTTATGTAACACAGACAGGCTATGTCAGAGTTATATTCTAGTTACAGCAATCAATGATTCTATAACCGCCTACTTTTCTACCTGATCGGACAAATAAAAGGGACCCAATTTAGGTCTAATAAGAGAAAAATCCACCCTAAAACAGAATTCACATTTCGAATATGATCTTGGATTTTCTTTCTCTCCTCTATACTGTATTATGTGAAGATGAAGTGTCATCAAACGGAAGAAGGGACTCAAATCCGCGAGGCCTATGATGTCGTCACAAGACACTTTCCGGTGTTCTGCCGAATTCTACTACCTCCTCGAAAACTGCTGCCGTAGCGCGAATCGCCTATATCTTTTGACAGCTGGGTGACGTCACCCTATAGTTCACTCCGAACTCCAACAGGTGTACCGACATGTTATCATCTACAAATACATTCAGCTGCAAAGCCAATTACATGCAAATATTTACATGCTTATACAGTTCAAAAGGTGCAATGAAAAACATATGTTTAAGATATTGTTTAAGATAACTATATCAACAAGACTCAACATGACGTTCGTCAGCAAGGTGGCAGAATATTGTGAGTGAACGATTGTTGTGGGTCATGCGCATGCGTGCGCAAGCGCAGGAGCGCTGGCAGCAGAATTCGAGGAAGAGTAGAATTTTGCAGAACACCGGCACTACTGCTTTGACAGTGAATAGGAGATAATTGACTTTGCTGACACTAACAGTTATTCAGAGTTATTTTCCTGATGTACTTGACAGTTCATTATTTTTGGTTTGTGCTTCTAAGGAATAATGTCAATTTGCTAGAGAAAATATTTTTTAATCCACAATATCAGTCATATTGGTCATAATCTGCTCCATTATGGCAACAATCCTAATCACAACTATTTTGATTGATATTGAAATCACGATTATTAACACAACAGTAATACAGCTACTCTCTTTGAGAACATCATACGATGACTGAATTAGTTTTACCTTTCTTCTTGATCCAAACCCTGCCATCATGTCGATTTTTTTTGTTTAATATGTTTTTGTAGATTTTTATTGCGTTTTTACTACCGGGCAGTCCGGTAGAGAGAGAGGAGGAAATGGGAGACAGAGCAGGGGAAGACATTCGGCAAAGAACGGCGGGTTGGGCGCCCATCATGTCAATCTTTTACAAGTTACCAAAGACATTTAAAAATAACTGGAGAAACGTGCCATCTGGATCCCTCCTGCCTCTCGACACAAACTGAAACTACTGTTTTGGGCTTGGGGGTAGGGGCGGAGCGCATTCACTATACAATACAAGACCAGACAAAATGAGAGCAACACGGCATGTGGCACAATAATCACTTTATCTCAATTATTTTGTTTTCATGATTGCGGGAAGCCAAAATCGTAATTAAAAACGACACTGGATTAATTGCTCAGCTCTATCAGTCTCCATTATCTGTGGACCTCGGCTACTGAAAGTGCATCTTGATGACATCGCAGGTTAGAGCCAAAGTCCATTGGTTGGGAGTGTTGTACTCATGTTCTTATTGGCTTTCCAAGACCACAGAAACGGCATGCGTGAGCTTCTTTTAAGGTGGATTTCCCCTTTTTTAAGTTTGTGTAAAATTGGTAGCCTCCACTCCTGCAGCATCATCCCATCCTAACTGTTGGCCTTAACTCATATGGAAATGTGTTGGAAACTTTGGCAACAAGGAGCTTTGTTCACAGGCAGCAGCAGCTCATAGACTGGAAAATCCTGCTTATCACGTATCATACGTGGTATGTAGATGTTTTCTCATCACGCATGCGTGTGTCATACATGGTATGTTGACTTGTATATTAGCAAATATTTACCTCCCTCAAATGATCTACTGATTCTGAATAAGGCTATACGCGGTAAATGAGATGTCGGAAGAAGCATTAAAAGGCAGTCAGTGGATTTGGTTGAGGAGAAATAATGTCAGCTGGGGGCCAAAGTATTTAGAATTAGGGATGGGAATCGAGAATCGGAATCGATTGGGAACCGGTTCCTAATTGTCCGATTCCTGGAATTGCATGCCTCCGTGACTATCGATTCCTCTTATCGATGCCATGTTTTTCCGACAGTTGCACATTTAAAAACAATAACGTTAGCGCCACGCATGCAGCCATAGCAGACTATTCCTTGACTAGGAAAACCTAAAGAGCTCGATATTGCGACCGTTTTGTGTGTGCAGTGAAAACTGAAAGTGCTTTTCATCCTAGTCATTCATTTATTTTATATGGTAAAGTAACATTAGCCACTAGCTAGCTAAATAGCCATGCTCATTGCAGAGAGAGACAGAGAGAGAACACTGATAATTCAAAAAAAGAATTATAACTTTTTTCTTTTTTTTTAAACATTCTTTCCAAGAGAAAAGAGGCCTATAAGCGTGGCTAACGCTAATGGCACGCATACAGGAGGCTAACTACCTAAGAAAACAGGCACAGAGGCACTGAAAGAGGATTTCACCCATCTAATGAACACACTAGACTAGACGAATATCAAGATGTATCCATCAGTGGACCAATTGCATGCTTTTGCAGAGGACAAGAAGCCTTCAGTCGACTCCTTCAGACATTAAGCACCCCCACAGCCCAAATGGAATGATAAAAAAAACAAAAAAAAAACTACTAATAGTCGACTAACGGCAAATTTTGGACAATCATAATTGACCATCGAAATCCTTAGTCGGGGACATCCCTTATTAGCCGTAGTCGTTTGGAGTAGAACACCATAATAGATACATATCCACTTGTTAAGGTCCTATTGAGTTCCGAGCGTGAGTGTGAAAACAAAAATAAAACGGAGCGAGTCGACTGGAAAGAAAAACAAAAAACAACACAATACCCCATTCCCTCCCCCACATCAGAATACTTGTCCGGTATCGATCAAACATCAGTTGGTCACCCTTGACCGAGCACAGCAACCACAACAACATTATGTATCTTAACCATACCAATAACTTGTAAGGTATATTGTAACTATTTAGAAAAAAGGAACCCACTTCACTCAACTGAGAGAAGAAATCTATGCAGAGTTCAATGCCAAGTTCAAAGTGCAGACGATAAAAACAGGTGCATTAAAACACAGCTTGTCTGAATTAAACTTGAGAAAAGGGCAACATGCGTACCCGTCGTTGAGATAACACAGTGGATACAAACCTTGAGCGTTATCATTCAGCTGTAGCAAAAAAGTCGTAGACACACGTTGCAATGTTAGCTAGGAGAGCTGGACAACCAGCACGCCCGAGCTTAGCTTAATCGGGCTCAAGGCCTGTTATATCCTGATTCACGTAGGTAGCTCCGCCGAGAAACGACCATCCCCCTCGACCGGCAGATATGTTAAAACATAGTTCGTTTGAGTGAAACCTGTGAAGCACAGTTCGTCCAGTGACTGACGCTAAGCTAGGCTAACGGTGCACGTCCTCCTACTCCTACTGCATGCACAGAGAAGAAAAAGGTATGCATCTTCTTGTCTAACTCCAGGGTAGATGGCAAATAAGCGAATTTCCAAAACATTTGGAGTTTTCCTTTAACACATTCCCTGCCACGCTTCTATCCATCAATGTATGATCACTGCCACCAGTCTAAGCATATGGAGATGTTTACCTTCTTTGCAGGGCTATAACTTTTTAAATTGTATTGCTAAATTGACATTACTATGGCCCATTCAACATCGATTATCTATCGTTCAGGATGTAGGAACGTTGTACTTTTTCATTCATAGATTCATACGAAAATACCGTCTAGAATATAAATATGTTTTTATCGTTTTCTGCAGTAATTCCTAGAACGCTAGTTATAGGCCTAAACGCATAATATAGATTATCGATTGCAGTTTATTCGTGATACACGCTATATTAAAAAATTCAACTGAATACGATCCTAAACGTTATGACTCATCATGCGCGGATGAACGGAGGGGGGGGGGGTCGTTTATAAGTCTGTGATTGTCAGTAAATGCTTTATGTAGTATGGGTTGATTTATTGATCAGTTGGTTTGTAAACAAAGAAATGTACAATCGCCTTGAAAATGACGTCAGCGTCCTCTTACCGTTTGCCGATGAGACTGGATGAAAAAGATCCCACTTATTTGACGCCGATCGACTCGATCCATTTTCGGTTTGTATAATAATAATAAACGCCCAAATCATGTCTTGAGTTATGGCAGCGATCCATGCACGCCAGTGTGTGTCTGTAGATCTCTGATTCCATTTGTTGTAAGGCGTGAACTGCTCACCTACTTCCGTTCTGAGATGACTTAAAGGGGCAGTGAGGCAATTCAAAGGATTTGGTCAAAACGTTGTTAACCTCGCATGAATATACATATAACCAAATAGCATTAACCGTTTATGTTCTTATACAATAGCATTAACTATTTATGTTCATAACACTTAGCATTAACTTTATGTTCATAACTAAATAGTTATTAATCTGAAACCTGGGTTATACTAGCATGGAGGGGGGTGGTTCTGGGACACTGGAACTAAATGTTTAGCCTTCCCGAGGTAAGTAAGTAAGTAAGTAAGTATTTATAAAGCACCTTTCATACATGTCATGCAGCTCAAAGTGCTGTACACAAACATAGGCATATATAACGATAAAAGCAATAAAGTCACAGTGATCAGTTAAGATCAATGTTTAAAAAAAAAAAGAATAATAATAATAATAATAATAACGTAAAAATGAAAATAACGTAAAAATGAAAACATGAAAACAGTCATTTGCTTACCAGTTTGGGAGAACAGGTCCGCACAAACATGTCCGCTCAGTAGCAACTAGGGGTGCACCGATATATCGGTCGGGTATCGGTATCGGCCGATAAGTGCCTTGTTGACTGCTATCGGCCTATCGGCCGATAAGCTCAAATGTGCCGATAGCAGTCGCCGATAAATACCCATCAATTTGTGTAGCGTCAAAAGGCAAAAAAAAAAAAGTTCACTCGCGACCTACCTGCACAACGCCTGCCGTCCCCCACACACACACACACACAAGCTACTGCATCACAGTTACTACTTATGATTAACAAGGCATTCGTTTTGTGGCATTAACGTGATATAGTTAGTGTTACACGGACAATAACATCAGCATATTATTATTACCCATAGCAGCAAGGCATTACTCGGAGTCCGTTCATAGCTCAGTTCCATTCCGTTGCTCATTCCGTACCCAACTACCCACTACTAGTTAGTTAGCACCATCCAGGCATCAACGTGATCTCCCGGTACGGTAGCTAGTTAGTTAGCACCATCCAGGCATCAACGTGAGCTCCCGGTACGGTAGCTAGTTAGTTAGCACCATCCAGGCATCAACATGAGCTCCCGGTACGGTAGCTAGTTAGTTAGCACCATCCAGGCATCAACGTGAGCTCCCGGTACGGTAGCTAGTTAGTTAGCACCATCCAGGCATCAACGTGAGCTCCCGGTACGGTAGCTAGTTAGTTAGCACCATCCAGGCATCAACGTGAGCTCCCGGTACGGTAGCTAGTTAGTTAGCACCATCCAGGCATCAACGTGATCTCCCGGTACGGTAGCTAGTTAGTTAGCACCATCCAGGCATCAACGTGAGCTCCCGGTACGGTAGCTAGTTAGTTAGCACCATCCAGGCATCAACGTGAGCTCCCGGTACGGTAGCTAGTTAGTTAATAACGTTATATAGTTAGTGTTACACGTTCAATATAACATCAGCATATTATTTACCCGAACACAGCAAGTAAGCAAGGCATTATTCCGTTCATAGCTCCGTTGCTCATTCCGTACCAAACTACCCATTCTGCAATCTGTTAATAAAGTTTTCAACCAGACAAATGTATAGAAAGGCTTTGTTTTATTATAACATTTGTTGCAGTAAAATCATTATGTCTCATTTGGTCATGCTGTAGAGCGCTGGTCGGCGGGCCGGGCAGCTAAGGTATTAGCTACGTTAAGTTTGTTGCGATGTGCTCTCGAGTGAGTCGCAAGCAGATCAATGGCGGCATGCCCGAAAGTAGAAAACGCTTGCCGATTGGTGGTAAGAACAGCAGGAGGTGGGTGCTAGCGGTGTGGCGTAATTGGCCGAATCGACTGTCAATCAAATTGGTTCCATTGCATTGGTTGAAAGCTCTGGTTGAAAGAATAGTATCCCGCTGCAGGCCGCCAGAATGGTTCCATTGCATTGGTTGAAAGCTCTGGTTGAGAAAATAGTATCCCTCTGCAGGCCGCCAGACGATACTGGGAGAGAGATAGTGATACCATAAACATATTTATTGATGTTTCCTTTTTTTAAGTAAGTAAAGAGGCCTACAAATACAAACATACACATACAAATATACAGTAGTTTCATAAAAAAAAAAATAAAAAAAAATAAAAAAAAATTGCAAATACTTATATACAAATATACAAATATCGGTATCGGCCGATAGTGTTAGTTGAACAATCGGTATCGGTATCGGTGGCCAATTTTCATATCGGTGCATCCCTAGTAGCAACCGGAAGTAGGAAATGCACTAAACCAATGCACTTGTACGGTAGGTAGCAATGTTAGCTCTTATAACGCTAGTGTAGTTACGTTTTTATTAGTGGTCAGAGTTGGGTCCATAGGACTTATCCAAGCCCCATGGATCCATCAGTGGCCGCGTATTGTGTGCGTATGTACCCGTTCCCTCATGTGGTCAGTGGTCAGAGTTGGGTCCATAGGACTTATCCAAGCCCCATGGATCCATCAGTGGCCGCGTATTGTGTGCGTATGTACCCGTTCCCTCATCTAAAGAGTTGGGTCCATAAGACTTATCCAAGCCTTACGGATCCATCAGTGGTCGTGTATTGTGTGCGTATGTACCCGTTCCTTCATCTAAAAAGTTGGGTCCACAAGGCTTATCCTAGCCTCATGGATCCATCAGGTTTTTCCAAGCCATAACTATTTGTAAGCTAGACTGTATAGGTACGTTTTTAATTTTCCTTTAAAAATGTGTATGGAGCTGGCGTTTCTGATGTGTGTTGGTAGTGTGTTCCATAGTTTTGGGGCATAGTTGGCAAATGCCATACTTCCTATCCTCTTTTGGTTTCTGGGCGTGTCTAGTAAACCTGTAGTGGATGACCGTAGCGTTCTTGAGGGCAGATAACTAACTAGGGAATTTGCTATTTATTTTGGGCCTTGCTCATTAAGAGCTTTATATGTTAGGAAAAGGACCTTAAAATCAATTCTATGAGTTATTGGAAGCCGGTGCAGAGTGGCTAGGACTGGAGTGATATGTTCTCTTCTATGAGTTAGTAATCGAGCTGCAGAGTTTTGGATAAGCTGAAGCTTCCCAATGGTTGCTTTGGGAAAACCAGTGAACAGTGCATTACAATAGTCAAGCCGACTTGATACAAAAGCATGAATCAGTGTCTCTGCATCCTTTTTATTTACGAAAGGTCTTACTTTCGCTATGTTTCTTAGGTGGAAGAATGACGTTTTCATGGCCTTATTTATATGAGACTTAAAGGTAGAGCCATATGAAATCCGTTTTATTATTTTCCAAATTCCATTTTATTTTTTCCCAAATTCCATTTTTTCCGTTTTAATATTTCAGAATTCTGTATTTTGCTTTTTATGCTCATTTTACCATCAGAAATAGTGTCTAATAAGTGGGAATGAATAAATGTCCACAATTGAATAAGATATAACAGTCCATTTAATGTTTTTAAGTGCTGCAACTCAGAAATAGTTACATTTTACACAATATTTTTCAATTAATATTGTGACAAAATAAAAATGTCAAGTGTAAACAATAGATACAGCTAGCTACTACTGACATTATCACAAAGACAATGTCAGTAACCTAGCTATATCTATTATATTGTGATGAAATATAGTAATGCATAATTTAGGCACCTTTAGTTTAGTTTATTTCGTTTATAAAGGACAGTGTATAATGACAATAGTTTGCATTAAACAAATGGATGGGTGCACTAGATTTAGCAAGAAGATATCATTTCCATCTATAGTCCTATGTACTGTAACGTTTCATAGCTATTTAAGTTTATTTAGATTATAAAGGGCAGTGTATAATGACAATCGTTTGCATTAAACAAATTGATGGGTGCACCAGATTTAGCTAGAAGCTATCATTTCCATCTATAGTCCTATAACGTTACATAGCTATTTAAGTGTATTTAGTTTATAAAGGGCAGTGTATAATGACAATCGTTTGCATTAAACAAATAGTGGGTGCACTAGATTTAGCTAGAAGCGATCATGTCCTAACGTTATAGCCATTTAATCACAATAGTGTCGCAAGTGTTTTTGCGGGTCCAGTCCACGGAACGTTGACAGAATTAGCAAAACACCTTATCACCGGAGGCATAAAAGTCATTAGGATAACGGTTACTGTTCTGCTCTGAATTCAGGGCTTATTGTGGAATTGTTTAGCTTCTTGACGACGTTAACACTGAAGCAGCCAGACGCTTGAGCACCGCGGCTGTGTTGTGTGTAACACGCTGTAGCGTCCCCACCTCCCCGGTCGCGTGTGCACCAAACGTTCCACCCAAAAACGAAATTTCAGTCCAGATTAGGCCAAATTCTGCAATATTCCACGTTTTGCAGTTGATTCCATTTTTATTGGTTAATTCCGCGATTCCGTCCGCGATTCCGTGAACGCGGATTTCATATGGCTCTACTTAAAGGTCAGGTCTGAGTCCAAGATGACACCTAGGCTTGTAACCTCAGTCTTTACATAGGATGACAGACTCCCCAGGTTTTCACACAGCACTTCCCTTTTCGCTTTTGGGCCGATCAATAGGATTTCGGTCTTGCTTTCGTTTAATTTTAGGAAGTTATTGTTCATCCACTTGTTTATTGCTAACAGACAATTTGTAATGGACTGTATGGCTGTAGTGTTATTTGGTTCTGCGGAGATATATAGTTGTGTATCATCAGCATAACTATGGAAGCATACATTGTGGTCTCGAATGATGTCCCAGAGGGGCAGCATATATAGTGAGAAGAGTAATGGACCAAGGCAGCTTCCTTGTGCAACTCCAAAGCTGCTGTCATGTTCCTCGGATACATTGTCTCCAAGCTTAACATAGAACCTTCTCCCCTTAATGTATGTTATGAGCCAATTTAGTACATGATCGGAAAAGCCAACCAGTCTTTCAAGACGACTGATCAAGATATTATGGTCAATCGTATCGAACGCTGCTCTAAGGTCCAATAGGACAAGAATTGAGACTTTGCCAGCATCAGAGTTTAGCCTGAGGTCGCTAACTATTTTAGTAAGGGCAGTTTCAGTGCTGTGATTTGTTCTGAAACCTGATTGTAATTCCTCCATGATGTTATTATCTTTGAGAAAGGAGTTTATTTGTACTGAGACTATCTTTTCTAATATCTTGCTGATAAATGGAAGGTTCGATATTGGCCTATAGCTTTTTAGTTCGTTTACATCTAAGTTTGTTTTCTTTAGTAGTGGTTTTACTATAGCCGTTTTAAATGCATCTGGAAAAGTGCCTGTTTGAAGCGACATATTTATGATTTCAAGGACATGGTGTCATGGGCCTCAGTGAAGGGAGGTGCCCAGTGCCCACTTGATAACCATGGTGATATGCTGGCTCTCAATGCCTGTCTATCTACACGTTGGGTTGTGGTGGTCATTAAGGGCCATGTGGTAGGGTATGTACTGTAGCATCGGCATTGTCATTACCTGGAACTCACATTTTAACCATTTCCTTCTGCACCCAGCCACCCACACCCTTTACCCTGAATCGGGTTCGTATCCTGTTCAGAACAGAAATGGAAAGCCTACAGACCTGAGTCATTAGCCTCGCGCATAGATCTGAGTCATTAGCCTCTCACATAGATCTGAGTCATTAGCCTCTCACATAGACCTGAGTCATTAGCCTCTCACATATACCTGAGTCATTTTCTGAGAAATGTTATAGCCAGCTTGTGCACGTTCTGACACATTTTCAGCTTTGATGCCGCAAAGTGCATTTGGCATACAATTTCAATCTATGGGATTTCCCTTTTATATACACAATATAGAGACAAGTTGTGCAGCTATAATATTGATGAACTCTTTGTTGTTAAACCAAGGTTGATGAGTTACCAAATCAACTCTATGCACTTATTGGCCCTCAAAGAAAACATTTGCTCATCATAAATGAGCCTGCAGTGATACCTTGTGATTTACAAAACTCTGAAACTAGGCTGGATGGATTGATGAGAATATTATTATCTTTGCGTAGTTGGAGTAGTGCGAGTACTGAGTATGTTGTTTTATCTTTGGAAAAAAATAATTTAATAGAATAGAATATAATAGAAATACTTTAATCATCCAGAGGGAAATTTGACACTACAAATCGCTCACATTAAACATTTAGACAGAACAAAGTCACGAATAACAAAACAAATTGCCTAAGAATAAAATAGGCCTAAGAATAAGATGATAATAATAGAGTACGGACCGGGATTCACATTTTGTATGTTACACATTCTAGTATAAAATATACAGTAATAATATACAGAAGTCTACAGAAAGTGTAATATTGAACAGTGTTGTTTTAAAAGTAAAAGTCCAGGAAGATGGTAACTGTCACTCTGTGCTCAGTGATGCAGTGAGGCACAGTGATGCATTGTAAAGTCTGATGGCTGTCGGAATGAAGGACTTCCTGTGCCGTTCAGTGCTACATTTAGGGAGTGTTCTATCACTGAATATGCTCCTCCTGTCAGCCAAGTCTGTGTATAGTGGGTGGGAGGAGTTTTCCCTGATGGCCTGGAGTTTAGCAAGGCTCCTCCTCTCCGCCACCATCGCTAGAGAGTCCAGCTCCACCCCTGAATGCTGTCGGTGACCTAAAAAGTTAATTTATTTTACGTTTTGACATCAATCTCCATGAATAATTCCCTGAGTCAATCTCACAGGAATGTTGCAGCTAATTTCTCAAGATCCACAGAGATGATTATGGATTACAAATTATAGCCATAACAGTCTTGAGACAGACGGGAAGCTCAGATGAGATAAAACTTGCCTCATGTTGTACTGCTCTGCACATAGTAGAATGGACTGCTGATAGAGTTGTACCCTTCCTGATGACTTGTCGTACAGAACTTGTAAGTCGCTTTGGATAAAAGCGTCAGCTAAATGACTAAATGTAAATGATGTAAATGGACTGCATTGATATGGACTGCATTTTAAATAGTGCTTTCATCCAAAGCGCTTGACAACTTATGCCTCACATCCACCCATTCGGTCACACATTCGAACACCGACAGCGGAGGCAACCATGCAAGGTGCCAACCGGTTAAGTGTCTTGCTCAAGGACACTTCGACACGCTGCAGAGAGTAGCCTGGATTGAACCGGGAACCTTCTGATTAATCTACCTCCTGAGCCACTGTTGCTCACAGTAGTACATACTGCAGTAGTTCAAAGTATAACTTCAGTGAGAGAGTGTCCTGCTCACCACATCATCATCACCACATAGGAAGTGGCCCCGCATGTCTGTCCAGATTGTATTCTTTAGGCTAAATATTAGGGGTGGACGGTATGGTCTAAAATTTATATCACGGTATAATTTGAAGCATAGACGGTAACGGTATATATCACGGTATCAGTGTTTCCGTTAGAATAATTTTTTTTGCCTGATAGGCAGGCTATATAAAGAATGACATCCTCAAGGCATGTAGATTTATAATATTTTAACTTAAAACTAGGCTACTTTTGCGTATAAAGTCATTATATTCCAAATAAAATAAGTCCTGAGTCGAGACTCCGTGCTGCTCCCATTGCAAACAGCGGGGCTGGATTTTGCTAGAAGCATATGTAGCTGCAGAGCCGCAGAGCTAGTGGCTCTTTCAGGTCGTTCAGCCGTTTGGTGGGGGGGGCGCTGTTGAGCGGGCCTGTGACCAGACCTGAAAGAGCCACTGGCTCTGCGGCTCTGCAGCTGCATGCTATTTCGCAAATCCACTGCTGCAGCCGTCCTCCCGTCGTTATCATAACACTACACACATATCATAATGTTTACAGCAAACTGTAGTTGATCACCAGGTATGTTTTATTAACGTGGAATAATTCATATAAGAAAAACGATAGGTAAGATCTCTTACCTTTCTCCACTGGTTAAAAATGCCAGGAACTGAAATTGAAACTTGCTGTGCGCCGCGGTGATATGTGTTTATTATGAAATGACAATTGCGTGACACGCCCAGTGCGCCCACTGCGCGAAGCCTCCTAAATAACTTTTTACAGTTTGCACATATCTATTATCTATGACTAATTCGATCTATTTTTAGGGGCAAATGCGATTGAAATAGTCGCGCTGTGGTTACATGACGTCATTGCTATTTTAGAGCTGCCCTACCGGTTACACGGTATAGTCAAAATCCATACCGTAGAGCAAATTCATACCGTTTATACCGTATACCGTTTATACCGTCCACCCCTACTAAATATAATAATAACTTTATTTGTATAGCACTTTTCATACAGGGGTTGCAGTTCAAAGTGCTTCACAACAGTAAAAAATACAGGCATAAGCGAGCATAAAAAGATAGACGGGTAGCAAGGTATGGCAAATCACAGTGTTTCACATTAGGATCTAGCATCCCAATAGGCTCTCCGCTTACAGTTTTCATTAACACAAATAGTAAAAATAGTTTAAAATGATTCAGTTTAAAAATAGTCAAAAAATTATAAAATAGAACGGACATAAAAAATACAGGCATGGGCGAGCATAGCAAGGTATGGCAAATCACAGTGTTTCACATTAGGATCTAGCATCCTAATAGGCTCTCTATTCAGTAATACAAATAATCGCAGTGTTTCACATTTGGATCTAGCAAATAATAAAAATAGTTTAAAATGATTCAGTTTAAAAATAGTCATCAGTAAGAAGTAAAAAGTGCAATAACCGACACATGAATTTGATAGGCAGTGTACAAGAGTAGGCAGGGTAAGAATAGTGCAGGTAAATACAAGTTGTGTCAGGATATCCCTGATGTTTCCTCTTGCCACTAGGTGGTAGCAGATATCTATCAGTGAAATGCCTGAGCAAAGAGATAGGTTTTAAGCTGTCTTTTAAAGATGTCTAGCGAGTTGGCTTCCCTGATGTTTTGGGGTAGTTTGTTCCATAGTTTTGGGGCATAGTTGATAAAGGCTGCATTACCGATCCTCTTTTGACTGCTTCTGGGAGCCTCTAGTAGTCCAGCAGCTGATGATCGCAGTGTTCTTGCTGGTGTGTAATTTATTAGAGTGTTGGCGATGTAGCTAGGTCCCTGTCCATTTAGAGCTTTGTATGTAAGGAGAAGGAATAAATATCTAAATGGCACAATTGTATCATACATGAATTGAACCGTTTCTGTGGTTGTTGTTGCTTATAATGTGTCTTTCTTCTTCTATTTTATTTTGTACCTCCTCTGTAGCCAGTGCTGAGTGAGTGATGGCACTGTTTCTGGATAGGACCTTCGTAGGGAACGACATGGACACGTCAAACTTTGCCCACGTCATCTTCCAGAATGTGGGGAAGAGTTACCTGCCCCACGCGGCGCTGGAGTGCCACTACACCCTCACCCAGTTCATCAAGCCGCACCAGAAGGACTGGGTCGGCATATTCAAGGTGAGCGTCTCCTCCTGTTTTACTCGTTCTAGGCCTGTCCCCGACTAAGGATTTGTGTAGTCGACTTTGAGTCGACTACGGCTCCTTTCGATCGATTATTCGACTAGGTGAGGTCAGCCCTAACTCGTTCTATTATTGACTTGGCGATATTCTTCACCGTACGCATTGCAGATGAGCCGCCTTGGCTTGACTCGACTGCGTTTGCAGGGTGAGTGCGGCAGGGTCGGCTATACTTAGCGACTGACCTAAAAGCCGGTGAAACTGGGCCAGTGCCCTTTGAGCGACCGTGTCTCTAGACCAGGGGTGTCAAACTCACTCACCAAGGGGGCAGAGCGGAATAATACAGAGGATTCTGCGGGCTGGACACGTAATAATACCCGGCCAATTTCCCGCTGTCGACTAAACCTTTACCTCTTCAAACGATATCTGAAATAGAAAAAAACAACCGTCTTACTGTCTTTTTACTATGTACTAAGGATGTCCCCGAAGCCTGTGTTTGGGATTTGAACTTTGTCAGGGTTTTTCAAACGGACGTTCGAACCTTCGTTTTTAATAATACTTTTTATTTATTTATTATTTAACACTTTCTTTGCCACGCTTATGTACATCCTTATACCATCCTCTGCCAGCTCTATTTGTCTATGGAGAAGTTCCCCTTCTTTGCAGGGCTATAACTTTTTAAATTGTATTGCTAAATTGACATTACTATGGCCCATTCAACGTCAATTATCTATCGTTCAGGATGTAGGAACGTTATACTTTTTCATTCACATATTCATACTAAAATACGGTCTAAAGTATAAATATGTTTTTATCGTTTTCTGCAGCATTCTGCAGAACGTGATTTATAGCCCTAAATGCATTATATTGATGATCAAATACAGTTTGATAGCGATCAGTGCCAGATAAAAAATTTCAAATGGACGTGCTTCTAGAAGTTACTACTTATCATCTGATGTTGACCGGATGGGGGGGGGGGGGTCGTTTATGATTCCGTGGCCAACGTTAGATGATTCATGTAGTGTCTGTGATATGATCATTAGAGCAGTTTGTATCGAACACGGTAAAAATAAACGCTGAAACTTACCCCAGTCTCCTCGGGCCGTTGGGCGATCAGCTTGGAGTAGACAGTTTTCTATTATGGGATGTTGATCTAGATCAGGGGTGGCCAACCCGCGGCTCGCGAGCCGCATGCGGCTTTTTGCCCGTCATAATTTTTTTTTTTTTTTTTTTTTTTTTATGTCACTCATTCCATAAGGACGTAGAATAAACATTTAATTTTTTTTTTAAATGGTCCATTTGCATGTTCTTGGTATCTGAATCTAGGGACATATATGGATCAGTGTCAGAAATAGTGTGTCTGTTACTAGGCTTGAGAAAATTGTAATGAACCAAAGGAGAATATCAATTCTATTTAATTTTTTTTTTATCTTTGACTGTGAATAACACCATGCTAAAATTCACCAGACCTGAAAAATCTAAGCAAATGAATAAAGGGAAGATGATTAAACAGAAGGTTTTCTAGATACAGTACTGAATTCTGCCATCTTTTTTATAATGTAAATTTCTCCACCATTTTTCATCATATTGCAACACCGTTTTTTGCAAGACGTTCACAGAAAGGTAGAGAAACTAACTGCGTTCTGTTTTATGGCAATAACGTTCAGGTTTGTGGGAGATAATCCGAAAAAATAAGAGAAATTAAAAAGTAAATCCAGAAGTCAGATGATTGACAGGGGCTGGTGTGAGCTGGGTAGGGTAGTTTTTCGAAATTTGAAAGCCCTGAGTCTCTTCCTTCAAAAGACTACACTCACTATTGGCTGTGCCACTTCCTCCTGTCAATATGCGTCGGTTTCCGACTCAATGCCCTGTGATTTCTATAATCTTATATTTCACTAATAACAGTTAAAATAATTGGTAAACAAACGTAATGCTGAAAATATACACTTTTACTGTATATCTCGGGCTTAAGAGGTTAACCCTGTGAGGCCCAAATTAAAAAGAAATTAGCAACTTCAGAGGCCAGAGGGTGGGACATATAAACACATTTACTATAAAATAGCATTGTGAGGCTGAACAACAGGACCAATTGACTATACATGTGCTTAAAGGGGAACTATCTTATAAATGGCCTTTTTCAGTGTTTACCATTGTTTCTTAGCTATGTGGACTTATATTAATAGGATATATGTCTCTAATTCTCATATTGGCGCATTCTTCCAATTCTCCTCTCACAATATTCACCCTCACTGAACTGAGTCATCTGAAAATGTGCATATCTGTGATGTCAGAGATTTCTCAGCTGCATAATAATGTGGCAGTTGATGTGGCAGTTGGCACCAGGCCACACAGTGGTTGGCGCCCAGCCTCAAAAACGGCTTAAGATCTTGAGGTAGAAAAATGCGGTTTTTAGTACTTGATTAGAAATACAAAACAATGCATTTTTTTTTGAAAAAAACCTAGGTGTTACATAGACTCACAGGAATTGTGTAAAAGTGCCCAAATAGTGAAATAAATAGTAAAATAGTTCCCCTTTAACATTTTTTAAATAAACATAATTTTTTTAAATGGCTAAAAGTGATTTTGTAATTTTGCAACCGTGGGTCTCACAGGGTACTTTTAACCCTGTGAGGCCCAAATAAAAAAGACATTAGCAACTTCAGAGGCCAGAGGGTGAGACCTATAAACACATGAAGGGTGCCGTGACTGAAAAAAAAGGTTGAGAAACGCTGGTATATGGTGTGGCTCTTTGTGGTACCACAGTCATTTTTGTGGCTTTTAGTCTCTGACAGGTTGGCCACCCCTGATCTAGATGAACCATTTCCAGGTTGTATAATACTATATACGTCCAAATAACGTTGTTTATTGAGTTAGGGCGAGCGATTGATTATCCAGTGTGTCGAGATGGAGCCCTGGGAGCTATAGCGAGTGGCCGGACCGAATTTGGATGAGCACCAGTTTCCGTTTCCGGTTTGCTGTTTGGGCGATCCGGCCACCAGATGGCGCTCTTGAACCGTTGGAGAGTTGAGAGGAGATCAACAGGAGATCTCAAGACTCCGCGTGTGAAATATGATTGCCATCACAGATTTTTGAAATATTGATCTCAATGAGGTGTTACGGCGTCATTGGCAGATTACGCATGGCGGAGAATGACGTGTTAATCAATCAATCAATCAATCAAATCCTTTATTTAACCAGATAAGCATCATTGAGATTAAAATCTCTTTTTCAAGAGCGATCTGGCCAAGCAAGGCAGCAGAAAGTTTCAACATAAAAAAGAACATCACAATAAAATACAGATAAAACATTTACATCAAGCTCCAATTTCAGGCAAGTTATCAAACAGGCAAATGATCAAACACAGTTGCACTGACCAAGGGAACTGAGTTCGTAGGATTTTAAAATGGCTTTGAATTCTCCGAGGGTGACCAGTCCTGGTAATTTTAGGTCCTCCTGTATCTTGTTCCAAGATGAAGGAGCAGCATATTTAAAAGCCCTTTTTCCCAATTCAGTTCTCATATGGGGAACTTCCAGTGTTAGAACAGCTTGAGAACGAAGGGCATACTTATATTGCTTTGTGCACAGAAGCACACTTAGGTACGAGGGAACCCGTTTAAGCAGAGCTTTGTGCACCAGAGAGAGCCATCGAGAAAATCGCCGTATTTGTAGAGATGGATAACTTGCAATGGTATATAGGGTGCAATGGTGCACTCGATTTCCACATCCCGTGACAAAGCGTAAGGCAGAATGGTACACAGTATCAAGCTTTCTAAGGTACTGATCAGGTGCATACATATAGAGTAAGTCACCATAATCGAGTAGTGGTAAGAAGGTGGTCGAGATCAGGTGACTTCTCACTTTAAGTGAAAAACAGGACCTGTTTCTGAAAAAGAAGCCGAGTTTAAGCTTCAGCTTTGACACAAGTTTGTCTATGTGAGATTTAAACGTAAGGTTCTCGTCCACTGTAATGCCTAGATATTTGTAGGAAGCAACCCTTTCGATGTCAGTCCCTCCAGCAGTAACAAGTGTGGGAAGATCAGCTGGGAGTCTCTTCCCATTTGAGAAGAGCATAAACTTTGATTTGCCAGCATTTAACACTAGCTTAAGCTGGGTAAGATGTGACTGAACAATGTCAAAGGCAGATTGCAAGAACTCCATCGTTTGCACAACACTGGGAGATGAGCAATAAATTACTGTGTCATCAGCATAGAAATGGTAAGCAGCATTAGACAGGTTGATACAAAGATCATTTACATATATGGAGAAGAGTAGAGGTCCCAGTACGGAACCTTGTGGTACACCCTTAAGTACAGGGAGGAAAGATGATGATAAACCAGCAGACTGTACACACTGTGATCTATCCGTCAGGTAATTTGAAAACTACTCTACAGCCTGTCTAGATAAACCAATTTTATGTAGACACTTCGATAAAATGGCTCGTTCTTGGCGATTAAAGGATTAAAATCCTCTTACCCTGACGATTAAAAGTCTCCCCAATTTAGAAAACAGTATTCCCATGGCTGGTGTTGGTTGATATGCTGCACGCTAACGGAGCTAACTAACAACCGGACACTCAAGCAAATAACGAGGGTAGATTTTGACTTCCTTAACACTTTGACGACCGATGGGCTTAGTCTAATTAGTGGCTAGAGGACCGGGGAATGTAAACAAACATGTGGGTTTTCTAACAGCTATATCTATACTTTATAGTGTTGCTATCTGTCCATTCTCATTGTCAATTGAGTGCATAAACCGTCCCTTCAGAATGGCTTAAAGAAAAAAAAAATCCATCGGTAGGTTGTCATTTTATAGCGCCGTGAATATAAGCTTTATCGCAGATTTCGTATCATCTATTTTCTGGAAAGCTAGTTATAGAGCTAACGGCTACTAACGTTATATTCAACAGCATTTCCGTTGTATATATGCTAATGAAATAACATAAACTGCTTATGATCCGGACTATCCCAGAGCATCTATGGATGAAAGGGGGGCGGCGGGGGACGTCGATCAGTATTATCGATTACCAATACAGTGTCCGAGTAAGTAGCCACATTCACAGATCGATTGCTAGCGTTGCACAGCAAGCTCCGATCCGGCTATAAATTAGGTGATAAATGTCTTACCGTCAGCCCGTGCGATACCCGGCAGCATTTCCCCGTTATCGATCGGCATCTGGTAGATCGATATGTCCATTGATTGATGATAAATCCCCTTATTCCATGGTGAAATCTCAGCTTCGAAACGTGATACACGGTGCATGCTGTTGGTTTGTGATCAGAGTAATATGATTCTCCGTTGGAGGGTTAAAAAAAATATTCCATTTGCCCACAATGCCACGATGGCGCCCCTAAGAGGATCTGGCCGGTATTGCATGTTGCCGATTCCACAGAGGCGGGTAGATCTGCAGGGTCGATCGGGGATCTTGATCCGGTTATTAATATGGAATAAAACAATAACAACTTGCCACGGCTATATACGTGCCTCTGGTCCACAACGCATGGCACCGAAACATGTATATATACGTGGCTGGTCCTTAAAGTGTTGAGAGGATTTTAAGTCATGGTATCCATAAACTTCAATCGGTTCGGATCCTTTGAATGAAATGAGAATGTAAACAAACACGGCGTCACGTTAGAAAGTAGCACTGAAATCACTGCGCCCAGAGAGGAGTGGTTCGGCAAAAAATTGTTCAGAGTATATTTGCTTATAAAACGTAAATGTCGAATTCAATAATTTTTTATTTCTCCAGGTGGTAAATACACAGGTTTCTCCAGGTGGTAAATACACATGTTTACAGGAACGTTTTGGAGTGTATTTCGTGACTGTAGGGCACTGTAGGGAACTTCAGGGTACAAGTCTGACCCACTTCCAGTGATGAAGCTAAGCTAATGGAGCGGTATGTATCTTCTTGTCTAACTCCAGGGAAGATGGCAAATAAGCTAATTTCCCAAAATGTTGGCGTTTTCCTTTTAAAAGGTCGGTAAGGAGGAGGCATCATTCATGGATAATTGGCTTATTATAGATTTGTTTTATAGATTGAAATGACATATATTAGGATTTAATTTATTAGTCACCCACAACAGTTTGTATTATGTTATTATCTATTGGTTAAACCGGTTCTGGACTATCGGAGAATGAAGAACAACACCTCACTTTCACTAGTCTCACGAAAAACTATTATTTACACAGAGTAGGTATGTGAAATTAATGATGCATTTGCAAGCTAATAATACCTATTAGGTTTCAATTAGTTATTCACCCACACTAGTTTGTAAGATTAGCAATTCTGGGTTAAACTGGTCCTGGACTTGGACAACTAAGTGGAATACGCACGGATGCAACCGAATAATACCACGGCTTGAGTCGAGTGAAAACGGACAACTGATCTATAAAAACATGAGGTACAACTGAAGGCTAAATATTGGGTCCTCCAATGGTTCACGGAAGCAGGGACATTTGTGCAAGGGGTGCTTGATTTCTATCACAGGCCAGTTGAGGCTAGGTGAGGCAGCGGGCCAAAATGAATCCATAAGCAACTTCAGTCTTGGGGGGCCGGATGAAAATGCCAGGTCGGCTAGATTTGGCACACTTGCTCTAGATCAGCGGTTCTCAAACTATGGGTCGCGAGTTCGCGACCCAAAGTGGGGTTGTGGGTAGGTGACACATTGGCAAGTAAATTTTTTATAAATTAATAAATATTAAAAAAAATTTATGTTCTGACAAACATATTATAAATGTGTATTGATAACATAGTTCTGTAATACAATTTTCTAATAAATATGCATGATCAAGTTCAACAACATGTGTTTTATTTTGATATTCCTTAATTCCACGTTGAAATTACGTGATACATTAAGTGTGGGGTCGCCAAAGAAAATCCTAAATAAAATGGGGTCGTGGTATAAAAAAGTTTGAGACCCGCTGCTCTAGATTCCTGCACGCAGAACTCAACGTTGATAATCAATGCACTGACGAGAGGAAGATAAAGCCTGCGTTAGTCATTTCGTGGGCTGTGGTCGTCGCGCTTGTCTTGGAGACACAAGGTCGTCTTTTTTTTTTACTTTCCCCAGATGGACCTGGTTATTGAGGCACATTACAGTCCAATACAGTGGCAGTAATTGATTGGAGCTTCCTCTGTGATGAGGGTGGAGAGAGAAGCAGAGAGGGCCTTGGGCTGCTGTAGACGAGCAGGCCTGTTGCTCAGCTGGGAACTGGAGCCCATGAGATATGGCGTGTGGGATCAAATCGGAGCAGATCAAAGCCACACAGACAGACACACAGACAGACAGACCTTCTGTACGTCTCTGTGTGGGTTTGGTTCATGCCTAGACTTGTCAGTGCTGCACTCTCACATAGTGAGCCGGAGGCTTCTGTTGCTTTGCTTCATGACGTTGCAGAATGTACCTTCGCTCGAACATTCATATGTACAGATATAAATATAGTATCTACAGACATGTACAAATTATTATATGCAGGTATGTATAGATGTGGATAGATATATTTATAAGAATAAATATATATACATTATATATACAGCATTATTGTACATGCTATCATACAGAGTTATATAGATTATATGAAAGTGTATAAGTAGGTATATAGGAGGATTATATGCAGGTTTATTCAGACAGATATGCATATATGCGGAAAATATAAATATATAAATGTATGGTGTATAGACTTGGTCTTGAATGCATACTGTATAGAGCCAGTACGCCAAGTTTCACTTTTCACCATTTGTAGCAAGAGCGACAGAATGCTTACTTAGTTTCCACTCATTTACACAGCATAAACAATACGAAAAGAAATAGTAACAACACAAAGATTAGACCTTAATGATACAGTATATAATATATACAGAAAACGTGTACTATTATACAAAATGACTAATGACTAGGGATGCACAATATTGGTGATCATATCGGTATCGGCCGATGATAGTGAGCATTCTGGTGATTCTTTTATTGATTTAATATGTCCGATGAGTAGGGATGGGTACCTTTCACATTTGAACCGATACGGTACCGGTACTTGTGAATCGATACCGGTACCCAACGGTACCTTTTTTCGGTACTTTAGTCTAAAATCTTTTTATTTAGTCGTGTAAAAAAAAATCCAAACTTCAAATAACTACAATTTCGACCGTTTTCGGCTTGCCATTGCTCCGACTGCTTTGTTGTTGAATCAAGTCAAATCCTAGGTAAGCATATATTGTGCGTGTGAACGTTGACAAAAAAAAAAAACGGTATCTCACTTGAATCGATACTTGGTAGTACCGACGTGTTTCGCTTCGGTACCTTAAAAGTACCGAATTCGGTACCCATCCCTACCGAATTCGGTACTTTTAAAGGTACTTACCGAAACACGTCGGTACTACCGAGTATCGATTCACGTGAGATACCGGATTGTTATTTTTTCTTTTCATGTCAACGTTCACACGCACAATATACGCTTACCTAGGATTTGACTTGATTCAACAACAAAGCAGTCGGGGCAATGGCAAGCCGAAAACGGTCGAAAGTGTAGTTATTTGAAGTTTTTAATATTTTTTTCACGACTGAGGTAGGTAAATTACATTTTTAGAGACTAAAGTACAGAAAAAAGGTACCGTTGGGTACCGGTATCGATTCACAGGTACCGGCACTGTATCGGTTCAAATGTGAAAGGTACCCATCCCTAGACGTGTGTGTGTTTTTCTTTTATTTTTGGATCACATTGACATCGGTAATATCTGTTATCGGCCATAACAAGGTTCATATCGGTTATTATCGGTATCGGCCAATATGCTCATATTGGTGCATCCCCAGTAATGACTACTGTTCAGGTGTAGTTGCATAGTATCCAGTGTGATATACAGTATAATTACAGTGTTGTCGACAGTAGCTAATAAAAGGCAGCCGCAGCATGGAATGTACAGTAATCAGTATGGTATAGTTGGGGTGTGTTGTTGAGCAAAGTACAAATTCAAGTGATGAGTCATGGGCCCTTCACATAGGACGTGACACCATACGCTCAGAGATCCATATTTCCAATGGGCTTTAGTTTGCACTGTTGCACCGCGGCAGCCTTTCCCCGCGCCGAGCAGAGTGTGGGCGCAGAGTGGTGCATTCCTAGACGAGCCAACTACGCTGCCATATTAGCAATGTGTATTATGTTATTATTAGTACTGTCGGGTGATTAACCCTTTCTCTGCCACGCTTATATCCATCCTTATACCATCTTCTGCCAGCTCTATTTGTCTATGGAGAGGTTCCCCTTCTTTGCAGGGTTATAACCTTTTAAATTGTATTGCTAAATTGACATTACTATGGCCCATTCAACATCGATTATCTATCGTTTAGGATGTAGCAACGTTCTACTTTTTCATTCACATATTCATACTAAAATACGGTCTAAAGTATAAATATGTTTTTATCGTTTTCTGCAGCATTCTGCAGAACGTGATTTATAGCCACAAATACATATATTAGATCATCAAATGTAGTTTGATACCGATTGACGTCATATTAAAACGTTCAATTGTACAAGGTCCTAAACGTCCTGCCTCATCATCTGCTGGTGACCGGAGTGTGTGGGGGGGGGGGGGGGTTTATAAGTCCGTGGCCGACGTTAAATCATTTATTTAGTATGGGCGATACATAGATCACACAGTTTATACGTTTAATAATAATCAAACACGCTGAAACTTACCGCATCTTCCTCTGACCGTTGGGTGGTCAGCGTGGATCAGAAAGTTCTCGATTATGGGATGTTGATATATGCGATCCATTTCCAGGTTGTATAATAGTATATACGTCCAAATCATGTTGTTTTGAGTTATCGAGTTATTGGCAACTGATCGCTGTCCAGTGTGTCGAGCTAGAGTCCCGCTAACGATAGCGAGTGCCCGGACCGAATATGGATGAGCACCACTTCCGGCGCGTCACTTCCTGTTTGGGTGATCCGCCGATCGGCCAACAGATGGCGCTCTTGAACCGTTGGAGAGTTGAGAGGAGATCAACAGGAGATCCCAAGTCTCCGTGGGTAAAATATGATTGCCATCACAGATTTTTTAAATATTGATCTCAAAGACGCCTTACGGCGTCATTGGCAGATTACGCATGGCGGAGAATGACGTGGAAACTCGTCCTTGGCGAATAAAGGGTTACAAAGATTAATCTAATTAATTACAGGATTTGTAATTAATTAATCTAATTAATCACATTTTAATCGCATAACCATTTTAGGCCCGATATTTTATATTCTATAATCATATTTCAAATTGCATGTGTCCGGATGGCAGAATTCAGTACTGTATCTACTAGGGCTGTCTTAAATACTTCGAAGCTATTCGAATATGAAAATAAAATTCGATTATGTAAAAAAATATATGATTTTTTTGTGTGTCAACTCTGCCTCTCTTTGTTAATTACAACAAGCAATGCTGTTTGTTATTTAAGATGAGGTCAGACTCGGCACTGACCGATTTGTGTTCATTGTGCTGCTTTTATAAAGCCTCAAATGACGGCTTACAATATTTCATGGAAGCAAAGTGTTTAGTTTGTCTAAGATTTAGGTTTAAACTTTACAGCACTGACAAAGTTGAACAGTGCTGTACAAGTCCCACAACATAATTCTTTTTATTTTTAATAAAAAAAATATATAATTTTTGTAAATCTTTTTATTTCGAAGCTTCGAATTAAAATCGAATCTCGGCCCCGAAGCTTCGAATTCCAAAAAAATAATCCAAGGTCAACCCTAGTATCTTCAAAACCTTCTGTTTAATCATCTTCCCTTTTATTAATTTGCTTAGATTTTTCAGGTCTGGTAAATTTTTGCATGGTGTTATTCACAGTCAAAAGGTCCAGAGCTCCAATCCAGCAATGAAGTGATGTACAGTGAAGTGATGTACAATGAAGTGACGTACAGCAATGCCACTCAATATCACCATGCTCCTTGCAATTCTGAAATAGGTGTACTCTACGAATAATAGCACAGCTTGTTCTTATAATTATTATGATGACATTATAAAGCAATTGGACTGGGTTGCACAGTTGGACTCTAACCCGGATGGGGTTAGCTACATTATACTGGCATGAAGCAACTTTGTGATAAAGAGGCACCAGTTTGTTCACACTAAAGTATTTTCAGAAACAGCCAGTGTTCAGTGTTTCCAATCGGTCACGACGCATCAGCTAAGCCCATTCGTACTGTCGCCTAAATTAAATGCCACTGCTGGATACGTACCCTACCGTACATTCTACCGTACCGTACATTCTAACATGTCTGTTTTGCATTGGCAACATATTTATGTAAATGAGGCATGCGTGTGCAAATACTAGTGGCTATTGTAATTTACATGATTTCTAAATAGCCTATTCATAAACCGGCTTCATAAATGAGCAGGCTACGTTGGCGTTGGCCATAATCTTTTATTATGTTGTGCTGTATGAGGCATGCAGAGATGGACACAAATCTCTAGGCGCTAGGCGGCCAGGAGAGTAGCAGGTAATGTCTTGAGGGGCGTGTTGGAATATTGGATTCAGAAGTGTTTCCCATACATTGATTTTATTTTGGCGGCCCTCCACAAAATCAACATTGACCGCCACATATTGACCCCACACATTTCTTTTGACTATTTACAGGTGATGTAAGTGATATTTCATTGTTAAAATAAGTGTTATAAAGCTTGACATTCTGTCAGCCATCACGGATATATAGATTGTTTGGTCAGTAACATGGGTCTCCCAGTCCCTCCGCTCTGCAGTAAACACAAAATACATCTCGTTCCCATTTCTTGCTTACTGTAAAATTTATTTTCTGTTTAAGGCAGATCGAAGGGACTGGGGCTGGAGGGGCTGTTGTAATGTAGAGCTATTATTTTAACATGTATTTTAACATGTATATTGTGCATCCCTAGTCATTACAGTCACTTATTTTAACAAAGAAAATACCACTTACACCACCTTTAAAAAATAAATAAAAATAAAATAAAATATTAGCCTAATCTTATTTCATTGCAGAGCTCCCTACTTGCTCGGCTCTGAATCTCTCTCTCTTGGACCAGTCTGTGATAGCCCCTCCCCTTGCACACACAGTCAGACAGGCAGACAGTCAGATATGAGGGAAGGAGAGAAGCACGGGAAGGAGAGAAGCACGCAAATTAGCCACATTTGAACTTAAAATACATATTCAATAACAGGTTGAGTACCATTCAATGGAAGAGGGAATTATTAGAGCAGGTGATAACAGTGGTATTGGTGACGGTAGGGTTTAGTCAGAGTAGAGATTACAGTACAGTAGTATTGGTGACAGTATGGTTTAGTCAGAGTAGTGATTACAGTACAGTAGTATTGGTGACAGTAGGGTTTAGTCAGAGTAGTGATTACAGTACAGTAGTATTGGTGACAGTAGGGTTTAGTCAGAGTAGTGATTACAGTACAGTAGTCAGAGTAGTGATTATAGTAGTATTGGTGACGGTAACCATGGTAACTTTACAGTAATGGTGGCAATATTTGGCCATTCTAAGTCAGGAAACGTTGAAACAACATTGACAATAAGGCCATGCAAAATAAATGGTTTGGTTCTGGTTGCCGACCGACCCTGCCGATTTAGGTGCGACCCAAATTTATTTTATGAGTAAAAAAAAGAAAATAATATATATATATATATATATATATATATATATGTATATATTTTTTTTTAACAATAAAGTTTTGTTAAATCTTAGTAAAAAAAAAGTGCAGTCCATGTCAATAATGAGAATATATAAAAAGCAAGTATTTCACAATATTTGCACAGCTCTCTGACGTCAGGATATTTAGTGATTATTAGTATTTAGGGGTGGCATTTTTAATACTACTACCTTTGTACATTGTACTTTTGTAGTACAGTGTCTTTGTATTTTAAGTACCTTTAGTATTATGGATATTAAACATGCTGGCAGAGTACATGCATCCATGTTATCGTGAAACATTTTATTAAATAAACAAATTCCCTATCCATAGTCGCCGTGGGAAAAAATTCAATCAAATAAATTCCCTACCTACCCATGGCCTTAACTGACAACCAACAGGAACCAAACAATTTATTTTGTTAGGCCTAAGTGCAACATTTCTCAAGCCACGACTGTGCAGTAAAAAACGAGTCTCTCAAAAATCATAAACATAAACGAGCAAACACAAAAATGCAAGATTCCTTTCCGTTTCCTCCTAAATAAATAGTACCCAGCTTGTATACATCGAATATGTATTTAAGTTGTAATTTTCACTTGTCGAGTTTGAGACAATTGACGTACTTGCAGTGGAGCACTTCATATCGCTCAGGTCCATTATTCATTGAATCAGGCTACTGCCACGAATGGCTCCGAATTCTGTGGGAAACACTGTCTGTGTATTCTAGTCTGATGGCATACCACATTGTGGTTTACCCTCGAGCGAGGCACCTACTGTGGCAGTACGATTCTTAAACAAGCACTAATTCCTTCTGCCACTATAACACAGAGTAAAGGTGGAAAACGCTGAGTGCAGGATCATACATCATGTAAATGTGCCTGGCTCTGCTGACAGACGAGAGGCTTGGTGCCAAGGGCTAGCATTCGAAGCATAGTGGACACTTGGGCCTTGAGCAAAGAGTTCTATAAGACGGGTGTTTTTTCAAAGTGTGGGTCGGGACCCGCGTGTTGGTCTTCAGAATAGTAAAATGATGGGGCGGCTAAGTGGCGCAGTGGGCAAGGCGCTCGCCACTAACGCAGGAGATGCTGGGTTCGAGCCCAGCTCTCTGCGTTGCTTCCGGCTTGGCTGGTCGTTCATACTAATACAATCGGCAGTATTAGGCGGTGGGAAAGCCAGTGGGTGGGGATCGGACGTTGTGGACAGCGACTCCTACAGGTCGGTTGGTGCGCCTGTACAGCAGAATCAGGAAGTATCGGGGGCAGCGTGAGCCTCTCATGCGTTACTCCTCGCCACTGAGAGATCGCGCTGTGCAGGTGAAAAGATGCGATGGCTGCCTCCTCGTGTACCGGAGGGGACACGTGATGCAAGGCTTGGTCCTCACTGCAGCCGACCAGTGGGAGGCATGGTCTAGCAACGTTCGAGACAGGGGAGGGAAGAATTGGATTATACTAAATTGGGATGGGAGAAAAAATAGAAAATGGGGAGAAAAAGAAAAATAGTCAAATGAATTCCCTGAATGATTTTCTGGAAGTATCGCATGCAAATATATGCATAAGCCCCAATCTCTGGTCCATTGTTTAGCTGTAAAAGACGGCTAAATGCTGTCCTGTTAACCTACACGACAATCTAGTGCCGTGTTTTGGGTCTTAAAAAATATATATTCTGAAAACGTGAATCTCCTGAAAAAACGTTTGAAAACCACTCCTGTAATTAGTTTTGTGTAATATAGCACTTACTTAATACATGTCTTCCCTTGATCCTGTACTTAATTAAACATTAAATACTACTCAATAAAACAGTCTAATCAATAGCCCTCCCCAAAAGAGAACACTAAACCTGAACCTGTAATAAAGATAAGACTTGAATGTCCCCATGGGGAAATTACCTTATTGTTACAGCAGATTAAGATTAAAATAATAAATATAATATGAAGATAAATAAAAATGTGAAGGGTAAGAAATATGCAATTATACAACAGTATGTTAACATATTGAACATATATTGTTGTATACAATCCATTACGGGTATCATTATACAGCACAAGTACAGTACGACATATACGTAATATACAATGTAGATTAAACTGGATATAACATATATAAATGAGTACTACTGAGTGTAATGCTAATCAGATGTATGTACATGGTTGTAATATTAATATGTACAGTGATACAGGTATAAAGACTGTATGGTAAGTCGTACTGGCCAGCAGCGTAACTAGTAAGAGTAGGTAAGGGATATGATATAGATATAGTATCTACAGATATGTAAAAAGGATTATATGCAGGTATGTACAGACAGATATATATATATATATGTATGGTAAGAATAACAGCATGTAGCAGTATGCACAGGGTATAGTCACAGTATTGTACATGGCTAATGAAACAAGGATTGTTGTCTTTGGTAACAGTCCCTCTCCAGCAATGGCAATCTTTTGGGTTGTGGAAGGCAGCTAGCAAAGTAGGGAAAAAAAAAAGAGCACAGCAACGCTTCATAGAGAGCGACTTCTTCACGGATGGTGCTCTGAGGTGGGAGGCCATCAACGTCACGAAGAGCCAAGAAAATGCTTGCACTCTCTGATTTGAGGCTGCACAAGATTGCCTGCAAACAAGGCGGACGTGATTTACAATTGACAATTTAGTCATGCAGTGATTGATGCCTTTTCTACGGATGGTCGGGCCAAGGACATCAAGGATCTGGATCTGTCAGTAGACGAGCTTCCCGTTCAACGCAGCCTTGGTCTCAGCTGGAACCCCCATGTCCATAGCTCATGCATGCATTTTCCAGATTGCTGAGAAACATAAACCATTTCTTTGTCAACACAGCGTGTTTGACCCTTTGGGCTTCCATGCCCCTGTGGTTTTTCAAGGAAGACTACCTCTTACCTGCAATGGGAGAAGCCCCCTTCCCTCAAGACGTGTATGAAAACTGGAGAAGATGGGAACGCTCCCTGCAGGAACTCTTGACTCTGCACATTCCTTGCACCTATGGATCCTCCATCTCGCAAGCCAAGACTACTGAACCTCTTTGGATGCCTCAGTTAAAGCTGTGGCCTTACCTTCTCCTGATCTTCCAAAAACAGACCTGTTCAAGCACCAGTGGAAGATTGTTCAAGTTCTTGCTGATGTGTTCTGGGCCTGATGGGGTGGTTTCTGTGCAGAAGGACAGAATCCAGGCTTGCAGGCTTTCCGACAGACATTCAAAAGGGTATTTCAATCTTTTTTATAATAATAATAGAAATCGCACTTTGCATGCCCACAGAATAGAATCTGTTTTGAACCAGCCACTTCGAGCATGACAGCATCTTCAACAGCAAGCTGTTCACATGGTGAATGGGAGTTACGGGGCGTCTATACTTTCCGTAGCCGCATTTCTGGCAGACGCTCTCTGATTGGCCACTGTTGCCCAATCGCGTGACGAGCTGTGTCTTTGCCCATTTCCGCGTCGAACAGCCTGCAAACTACCTGGCGTTCTATCGCCATGCTCTAAGACAAACTCTAACCTTAACCAACTTCGAAAGAGTGCCTAAGCTTAACCGTCGAAAGAACTTGCCGTCACGCTCTAAGACAAACTCTAACCGTAACCAACTTCGAAAGAGTGCCTAAGCTTAACCAGTGTAGAAACAGGCGTCGGCCAATCAGAGAGCGTCTTGCCAGAAATGCGGCTACGGAAAGTATAGACGCAGTTACGGGTGGGGACTTGCAGCGACGCGGGAAGGGGGGGTGCTGCGGGTGCTGCAGCACCCCCTGTTGGCAGGGAGTTGTAACTGCAAGGTTGTTTTGGCTTTTATTCCATTGTAATACCGTATCCTACTCAATGTCACAGAGCGGCACTGCAGATTTACCCTACTCTTGGAATTTGGAAAAGTGCATTACCGGCCAGATCCTCATAGGGGCGCTGTCTCGATAATGCAGTGTTATTAAAGCAGTGTTAAATAGGGCTGACCTTCAAAGCTTTTTTTGGCAATCGAAGCTTCGGGGCTGAGCTTCGGTTTTAATTCGAAGCTTCAATTTTTTTTTTTTTTTTTATCTTATGTTGTGGGACTTTGGTAAACTTTTTTGTTTTTAAATGTGCTCTATAAATAAAGTGGATTGGATTAATAAATTAAGTAGCCCGTTTCGTGACTGTGACGCAGCCAACAAGGTTTCACTCGGCTGTGTGATTTAATTCAAGGTGGATCGCTGTTGTCGTTTGAACAACTTCAGATTTCATGGGAACTACCAATCCCCCAAATCAAGAATGTTTAAGATGAATGAAGTAAGATTTTGATTATTTGAAATATGGCCTGTATAGACTAAACTATGCACAGAATTATGTCAGTCTACAAGGTCCGGATTCTACATGGTCCGGCAATGTAGACCTTGTAGACTCCACTACAGACCAATTATCAGTGAATGTTCATGCATTTTTAAGAAGGGCTACTTCCACAAAAAAACAAAGAACTCACCAAAACATCTCAGTAGCACCTTATCTAAATGTTCTATTTCATATATGGAGATTCATATTTATTTATGTATTGCATGCATTTCTACATTTTATTTCCTATTTTGTTTATTCATCCCAGTATCTTTCTTTCTTATGTGTGGAATTCTACAAGGCATTTACATTCACATTCACATTTACATTTAGTCATTTAGCTGACGCTTTTATCCAAAGCGACTTATAAGTTCTGTACGACAGGTCATCAGGAAGGATACAACTCTATCAGCTGAGTAACAATATTCATCAAAGTGTTGCGTGTTACAGTGTAGGTTAGTTTATTAGGACAAGTGCATGACAGTAAGGTTAGTTAGGGTTAGATTTTTTTAATTTTATTTCAGATAATGGTTGAAGAAGTGCGTCTTTAGTCGACGGCGAAAGATTGGACGGGATTCGGCTGTCCTAACTGGGGTGGGTAGTTCATTCCACCATTGTGGGGCAAGGACTGAGAATAGGCGTGTAGGTGGTGTATATGTGTTTGAGGATGATATCCTTCAAACAGGCAATAGTGATGATATAATTTGGGCAGTGCTGAGCTGGGTTACTTTCCTCCAGTGTATTTGTCCCCCGGCCCCACCCAATGGCCCCATGCACACACACACACACACACACACTGAAGTAAAAAAAAAAAAAAAAAATCGATTTTTTTTTTTTTTTTTTTTTTTTTTACTTCGATTTTTTTTTAAATGTTCGAAGCTTGTGCCATCGAACGAAGCTTCGAAGTATTTAAGACAGCCCTAGTTAGTACCTGGCTGGCGCTGGCTAACTAACGTGGCTATCATTCTGTGAGCTAGCGTTAGTACTAGGCTGGTGCTGGCTAACTGGCTATCGTTCTGTGAGCTAGCGTTAGTACCTGGCTGGCGCTGGCTAACTAACGTGGCTATCATTCTGTGAGCTAGCATTAGTACTAGGCTGGTGCTGGCTAACGTGGCTATCGTTCTGTGAGCTAACGTTAGTACTAGGCTGGCGCTGGCTAACTGGCTATCGTTCTGTGAGCTAGCGTTAGTACTAGGTTGGTGCTGGCTAACTGGCTATCGTTCTGTGAGCTAACGTTAGTACTAGGCTGGTGCTGGCTAACTGGCTATCGTTCTGTGAGCTAGCGTTAGTACCTGGCTGGTGCTGGAATGTGTGGAATTCTACAAGGCATGTAGGTGTATATGTGTTTGAGGATGATATCCTTCAAACAGGCAATAGTGATGATATAATTTGGGCAGTGCTGAGCTGGGTTACTTTCCTCCAGTGTATTTGTCCCCCGGCCCCACCCAATGGCCCCATGCACACACCAGGGTTTCCGTTAGAAAAAATTGTTGCCGGCCTCAGTGTCCGGTAGATTTCAATCTACCGGTCAAATGAGAGAAATTCCGGTCAGAGTTTATTGAGCTTAAAAACAATTGATAGGCAAAAGAATGACAACAAAACAAAAGAATGACATCATCAAGGCATGTAGATTTATAATATTTTTACTTAAAACTAGGCTACTTTTGCGTATAAAGTCATTATATTCCAAATAAAATAAGTCCCGAGACTCGTGCTGCTGCCGACTTTAAATCAAATGTCTGTGTCAAAGGTGTCTGTGGGCAGTCGCCCGACATTAATAAACAACAGTTTGTTATAATCACATTTTTATGAGCTAACGAATTCCGTTATATTGGACATTTGTATTAATTATATCAAGCGAAGAACTGAGAAATTTGGCAGAGAGAGACGGCAACATTATCGTGGGTTTACTTTGCGTGACAACTCTCCACCTCGCAACGACTTATTTGCAAAGAGTATGGCGCTGCAGAGCAGCTGATTCAGCTGTTATTGGCTCTTTTCTGGGGACCGCACAGCAGCGCCCCCCACCCAACATTGAATTGAAAATGGCTGAATTGGAGTACTGCTGGAATACTGCATTGTGCTGCTGCTGCTCCGGCTCTGCAGCTTCACAAAAGTTCGCACACCCAGCACTAAGCTCTCGCTGACAACGTCGTTGTCATTATTAGAAGCAACGAGGAAACAAATGTAATGATCGTTTCGTTCATCGCATAGGCTATTTAATTTTAGCCTATTTTAATACAATTCAAATAATCAAATTGTGCTTAGACTCAGGGAATTATTTTCACCGGACATTAAGACCGGAGAGATTAAATATGTCGGACTTCAACAGATTTTGCCGGTCAAATACCGGTAATTACCGGCTAACGGAAACGCTGGCACACACACACACACACACACAAAGCGAAGTACATTTTTTTATTTTTATTTAAATTTTTTTTTAAACTTCGATTTTTTTTTATGTTCGAAGCTTGTGCCATCGAACGAAGCTTCGAAGTATTTAAGACAGCCCTAGTGTTAAAGCTATGCGTGTAGCCAATGGCCTGGAATAGTTTTTGGGACGATGAATTCGCAGTAAAGGAATATAACATCAGCCAATGGACATGGTTCTACCAGATGGCGATCGATAACTTTATGACCCCAAAGGGGGCGGCTACGTGGCGTAGTGGGCAAGGCGCTCGCCACGAATGCAGAGACGCTGGGATCGCCTGTTCGATCCCAGCGTTCCACATTGCTTTCAGTTTAGCTGGTCGTTCATACTAATACACATTGGCCGTATTAGGGGGTGGGAAACTGATGGGTGGGGATCGGGCGTTGTGGACAGCGACTCCTACAGGTCAGTTGGTGCGCCTGCGCAGTAGAATCAGGAAGTGTCGGGGGCAGCGTGAGCCTCCCACGCGTTACTCCTCGCCACTGAGAGATCAGGCTGCGCAGGTGAAAAGATGCGACTGCTGTTACCTCAAGTACCGGAGGGGACTTGTGCTATGTATGACTTAGTCCACATTGCAGCCGGCTTGTGGGAGGCAAGAAACAGCGTTCGTGACAGGGGAGGGTTGAATTGGATGATATGAAATTGGGATGGGAGAAAATATAGAAAATGGGAGAAAAAGTGGATCAAAAAAACAAACTTTATGACCCCAAAGCAAAATGGATATACGGTATTTTTCCAAGGCATATAAACAAAGTAATTTAGAAGCTGCACTGGGCAGAAAAGATCATTGATGCCAAGACGAAACGTCGCATTTTGCTGCATTAAAGTAAGACAATGGTTAATCTATTATTGGATGCCTTCATTTGAACACTTAATTTGCACTATATATTAAGAGTGGGGCTCGCCTCGCATAGCCTAGTGCGCGCGTCATTGCCTCCCCTTCAGCACACCCGCCGCCTATGACGTTATTATATCACTTATCTCCGCACCCCCAACTCTGACTGACTTCCCGCGTCCCTGGGGACTTGTGATGCAAAGTAGGCACTAAGGGCTCATTCACATCCAATCAGACATGCTGTTATTCTTACCATTAGGGATGTCCCGATCACGTTTTTTGCTCCCGATCCGGATCATGTGATTTTGAGTATCTACCGATACCGATCTTTCCCGATCCGATAAAAAAAAAAAGTTAAAAAAAACGTTTAACTTTTTTTTTAAACTTTTTTTTTTTATTCAACAAACATGACCATGTTCACGTCTTAAACTCATACTGAGGCCTTAGTTTTGGTTTTAAATTGCATATCATCATTCATTTATGTATTGTCACACAGAGCAGAAGAATTTTGCCAAAACAAACCAATAGTTTGGATTATCAAGGACCAGTCTCACCCAGCATTGAATACATTTTTTTAATAAAATGGCAGATTTTTTATTTATTTTTTGCCGATCCCGATCTTCGGAAACGTGATCGGATCGGGACATCCCTACTTACCATATACATATATATATATATATATATATATATATATATATATATATATATACCGTAATTTTCGGACTATAAGGCGCTCCTGAATATAAGCCGCAGCAGCTAAAATGAATGATGTGTACATATATAAACCGCAGGTGTTTTAAAGGGGACATGTACTGCTATTCCTAGCACTATTTGGGCAACTTTACACAATTCCTGTTAGTCTATTGAAGACATCTGTAAGGTTTTTTTCAAAAAAATGCATTGTTTTATATTTCTAATCAAGTACTCAACCATCATTTTCCAGCTTCAAGATTTCAGGCTGTTATGGCCTGGCTCCGCCCATAAGCACTTTGAGTGACAGTCAGCCCACACAGCGACTGGTAGACAGAGAGAGAGAGAGCACTTGGGGGGGGGGGGGGGGGACCCGCCGCGGCAGCTTGTGGGCCTCCCTTCCTCCCCTCTCCCGTGTCCCGCGCAGCAGGTCCCCCCCCCCCCCCCCCCCCAAGTGCTCCCTCTCTCTCCATCTCTCTCTCCCTCCAGAGCGCACGCAGAGGCGTCGGGCCCCACTCCGCCTCGCAGCATGAGGAAGTGGCTTCCACTCGCTGTCTAGTCTAGGTAGAATAGGGGCGGGCATTAGCTCCAACCACAGAGCCAATCGCATCACTGTGCGCTACCCAGCGTCCGAATGACGTGACTCAGTCGTTCAAATCAAAATGGCCTGATTTACTGGAGGAGGAAAGGGGCTGAGCTGAATCAGAGCAATCCGCCAATATGGTATTTAGACACTAAAACACATTGATACGAACTCCTATTACTATAATACAATTCTAGAGACTGAAAAATGACATTTATAGTACATGTCACCTTTAATGTTTAATTACCATATGTAAGGGTTCGTGCACAGAGGGGATTGTCGGGAAAGAGATGGCTGTTTGAGGAAGCTCCCATTTATTAACATTTTTGTTTAAACAGTAATGGTAGCTAGGTACTAACGTTAGCTCACAGAACGATAGCCACGTTAGTTAGCCAGTGCCAGCCAGGTACTAACGCTAGCTCACAGAACGACAGCCAGTTAGCCAGCACCAGCCTAGTACTAACGCTAGCTCACAGAACGATAGTCAGTTAGCCAGCACCAGCCTAGTACTAACTAGGGATGCACGATAACTATCTGGTTGATAATTATCGGGCCGATATCAGCAATTATGACGTCATCCCGATAAACCTGATAAAAGTATTGATTTTTTTTTTACACTTTTTTTCTTTTCATGTCAACGTTCACACGCACAATATATGCTTACTTAGGATTTGACTTGATTCAACAACAAAGCAGTCGGGGCAATGGCAAGCCGAAAACGGTCGAAAATGTGGTTATTTGAAGTTTGGATATTTTTTTCTTCACAACCGAGGTAGGTAGATCAAATTTTGAGAATAAAGTACCGAAAAAAGGTACCGTTGGTTGACCGGTATCGATTCACAGGTACCGGTACCGTATCGGTTCAAATGTGAACGGTACCCATCCCTACACTGACAAAGCACAATACCTGTTGGTTTTTAGTTCACTCATTGTTAATGACATTGACGGATTGTGAATTTTGTGATTGACTCAAATTATATTTATTTGGAAAAATAAATATAGTCACTTTATTTGAAGAGTCAAAACTGTTCTCTTGGCTTTGTTTTGTTCAGAGTAGTAACGCTCATGTCATGATAAATCTAGTTGGGTCAAAACTACAGGAATATACATAAAAAAATAAATAATTATAATACAATAAATATATATATATATCGGTTATCGGTATCGAACTTGAGGAGCAGAAAGTTATCGGTATCGATATCGGGGTCAAAAAATCAATATCGTGCACCCCTAGTACTAACACTAGCTCACAGAACGATAGCCAGTTAGCCAGCACCAGCCTAGTACTAACGTTAGCTCACAGAACGATAGCCAGTTAGCCAGCACCAGCCTAGTACTAACGTTAGCTCACAGAACGATAGCCACGTTAGCCAGCACCAGCCTAGTACTAACGCTAGCTCACAGAACGATAGCCAGTTAGCCATCACCAGCCTAGTACTAACGGTAGCTCACAGAACGATAGCCAGTTAGCCAGCACCAGCCAGGTACTAACGCTAGCTCACAGAACGATAGCCAGTTAGCCAGCACCAGCCTAGTACTAACATTAGCTCACAGAACGATAGCCAGTTAGCCAGCACCAACCTAGTACTAACGCTAGCTCACAGAACGATAGCCAGTTAGCCAGCGCCAGCCTAGTACTAACGTTAGCTCACAGAACGATAGCCACGTTAGCCAGCACCAGCCTAGTACTAATGCTAGCTCACAGAACGATAGCCACGTTAGTTAGCCAGCGCCAGCCAGGTACTAACGCTAGCTCACAGAACGATAGCCAGTTAGCCAGCACCAGCCTAGTACTAACGCTAGCTCACAGAATGATAGCCACGTTAGTTAGCCAGCGCCAGCCAGGTACTAACTAGGGCTGTCTTAAATACTTCGAAGCTTTGAAGCTTCGTTCGATGGCACAAGCTTCGAACATTTTAAAAAAATCAAAGTAAAAAAAAAATCAATTTTTTTTTTTTTTTTTTTTTTTTTTTTTTTACTTCAGTGTGTGTGTGTGTGCATGGGGCCATTGGGTGGGGCCGGGGGACAAATACACTGGAGGAAAGTAACCCAGCTCAGCACTGCCCAAATTATATCATCACTATTGCCTGTTTGAAGGATATCATCCTCAAACACATATACACCACCTACACGCCTATTCTCAGTCCTTGCCCCACAATGGTGGAATGAACTACCCACCCCAGTTAGGACAGCCGAATCCCGTCCAATCTTTCGCCGTCGACTAAAGACGCACTTCTTCAACCATTATCTGAAATAAAATTAAAAAAATCTAACCCTAACTAACCTTACTGTCATGCACTTGTCCTAATAAACTAACCTACACTGTAACACGCAACACTTTGATGAATATTGTTACTCAGCTGATAGAGTTGTATCCTTCCTGATGACCTGTCGTACAGAACTTATAAGTCGCTTTGGATAAAAGCGTCAGCTAAATGACTAAATGTAAATGTGAATGTAAATGCCTTGTAGAATTCCACACATAAGAAAGAAAGATACTGGGATGAATAAACAAAATAGGAAATAAAATGTAGAAATGCATGCAATACATAAATAAATATGAATCTCCATATATGAAATAGAACATTTAGATAAGGTGCTACTGAGATGTTTTGGTTTTTTGTGGAAGTAGCCCTTCTTAAAAATGCATGAACATTCACTGATAATTGGTCTGTAGTGGAGTCTACAAGGTCTACATTGCCGGACCTTGTAGACTGACATAATTCTGTGCATAGTTTAGTCTACACAGGCCATATTTCAAATAATCTAAATCTTACTTCATTCATCTTAAACATTCTTGATTTGGGGGATTGGTAGTTCCCATGAAATCTGAAGTTGTTCAAACGACAACAGCGATCCACCTTGAATTAAATCACACAGCCGTGTTGGCTGTGTCACAGTCACGAAAGGGGCTACTTAATTCATTAATCCAATCCACTTTATTTATAGAGCACATTTAAAAACAACAAAGTTTACCAAGTGCTGTACAAGTCCCACAACATAAGATAAAAAAAAAAAAAATATTATTTACGTCAACAAACCATTACGGCAAGAGTCTAGTGCAGGGGTCGGCAATAGGCGGCCCGCGGGCCGAAATTGGCCCGCCAGCAATAATATCTGGCCCCTAATTCTTTGTCGTTGCCGCCATCTTTAGTGTTACATCCCCTCACACTCCAGTTTTCAGGCTGCAGCTGGTTTGAAAGCCAAAGTAAACCGGCTTCTCTGCTGGCTGTGGCTCCAGGGGAGTTGGAACAGTTCTGGCTCTGCTAGTTTCTTTTCTATCTTTTGGTGCTTTTTTGGTGGACAAACCACCGCACATGTGCACCGTGACTCATGACTGGAGACTAGCTCTGCTAGCACACATAGCCTACTGTGTACAGACGGTTTCAAACTGTTTTAAATTAGAAAGCAAACGAAATAAATGGACAATAGAAAAATAAATCTCAATTTGGTCAGTATTGTCATTTGGACAAGCAAAGCCATTACTTTAAGTTGAAGGCAAGAAAGACAAGTCTGTCCAGTGTTTCTGGTTTTAAAATTGCCCTGTTGCAGGTCACACAAAAAAACAAAAAAAACCTATTTGCAGGGCAGTACAGTGCGATATATATGTCGCACGTGCGACACTGACGTCAGTCTGTGCGATGAAAGGATTGACTTCAATAGCACTGGTGCGATGGCCCGCGATGGCCCGCTATCCACTTGGTACTTGTAGTCTTGTGCGATTAAATACAATGTCCCTTCTGCGTAAAACTCCATATATCAAACACCAAATCCCATAATCCCTAGCGAACAATATCCCCGCGAGTTGCGAGCAGTGACTCATATCCGCTCGGCTCAGCTCACAACACAGCAGGTGACTGCAGGACTCGTCTCAGCAGCGTTTGGAACGCGGACATTGAAACAGAGCTAGTAGATAGTGTTGTCGCGACCCAAAACAAATCTCTGCTGTTTTATTCTGCAACGGGTCAAATGCATATAACATGCTTTGCAATCCTCGCGTCATAAAGTCCGAAATGAACGTTACCCAGACCGTGCTTCTGCCTTCTGCTCTCAGCCGAGCGGGGCTGCACAGCAGTGCGGCTATTTTGCGATCCGAAATAAGTCTGTGGTGTTTTTTTTTTCTCACAACGGGTCAAATGCATCTAACACGCTTTGCATCATCGCCATTCCTTTATGCCCACATCGCCCGAAATGAACGTTACATTAGCATAAGCTAACAAGCTAATCAGAGGCAGAGCCATAGAGACAGTGTGGACTGGGGAAAGGGTGTGTGTGTGTCGAGAGGAGTGGACGTTTGAAGACAGACTAGATGATGCGGGGGTGGTGAGTTGAAACAGTGTGAATGAATGAAAACTTTATTTAACAGATTGCAGAATGGGTACAATACAGTACGGCTCAATACACACAATTGTTAAGGGGATGCAGACCATAGAAAGACTTTCGTCTTGTTTACATCAGGGTCCCCCATTGTGTGTGTGTGTGTGTGTGTCCCAACCGACCCCACTTCTATGTTTCAATAAATTATTTGCATTTAAAACTATTAACGCTGACTCATTCCTTCAGTCCACTCAAAATTATGCTAATATTCCTTGTTGTTTATGATATTAATTGAAAATAGCATATGAGAGTATTATAGTAATAATAACACAGATATACTAAAAAGCAATTTATAATTTTTGGCTGGTAAAAAATCTGCCTTTTTTAAATCTACCAGCCAAATGGCTGGTAAGTCAAAAGGTTAAGTTTGTTCCCTGACTGCAACTAAATAACACAAATACAATAGGCACATTTGTGACTGTTACAAATATAACGCGTTTTATACTTGTGCTACAAGATTTTGGCCAGTGCTACAAAACTATCAACATCTGTAGCACCAGTGCTATGTGCAAAAAAAGTTAACGTACAGCCCTGCTATTTGATATTTCTTTTTTTCCGATATTTTAAAATATTTCCCGATAATTATCGTTATCGTTATATCGTTATATCGCCCAGCCCTACCTAACCCTATCAAAACAGCAGTCAAATTGTATATTTTCAGCACTGTTTGTTTACCAATTAATTTTTTTTTTTTTTTTTAAATAAGAGTTTCTCTGAATAATGTGAATTCTCTGCATTGCATCGGAAAAAGATAGATGTATGACTTGGCCATAATAAGGTCATTTATAGGCCTGATATTCTATATTCTATATTAAAATGCATTATAATTCAAATAGCATGTGTCCGGATGGCAAAATTCAGTACTGTATCTACAATAAATGCTGTAAATCATCTCCCCTTTATTCATTTACTTAGATCTTTTGTACACTTGATCTCAAGAAGAAATTCCTCCAAACTCAATGTTAGCAATTAGCATGGTGTTATTCACCGTCAAAGATGCAAAGAAAAATTATAATTTATATTCTCCGTTTCATCACAATTTACTCAAGCATAGTAACAGACACAATATTTCTGACACTGGGAATACATTCCCTGAGGTCCATAGATGTTCCTAGATACCAAGCACATGCAAATTGACCTTGTAGAAGTGGAGCAATCTTCCATTTACTTGTGCATGTATTTTTAGGCAGATTTTCAGAAAATACGGCTGCAGTTTAACAGGTTAAAGTGCACCCTGGTCATGATAATGGAAGCTGTTAGCGATAGCTAGCAAGTCTAACAAGTAAGGCTGAGACCACTTATCGATTTATCGATAACTGCGTGATTTTTTGTTGTGTAAAGAAAAAAAGTTTTAAATACTAAAAATGTATTTAACATTAGTTTGTGTGTGTGATAATAATATTTTAAATTTTATTTTTTTTATATATCTTTTATTTTTATTTATAATAATAAAATAATCAATATTTATTGATAATTTTGTCCCGATTGACCAAAGTGGTTGATGCGATCGACCAACATTGCCATTCCTTGAGCCCCTGGCTAGCTCTCGTGGCTAAAAACAGCAACATCATGAGTCTGTGGTCTGTTATTGCCTATTGTCAATGCTGGCTCTCTGTCAGTAGACCCATTCTTAATGTTATTGGCTGCAGCTGTGTTTACACTTCTACAACATGTTTGTGAAGGGTCCATAAATGCCATCGCTGCTGTTAAGGTCGAGGAACCAAAACCACTCCCCTGTACTCTTATATGAAGATGTGACAATGAAGAATCCGAATACCGAATCTGAAAAATAAAAGCTGAGAACGCCACGGCCATCTATTTCTCATGGAGGTGTGCGTGCGGGCGGCGGGTGTGGTGGTTTTGGGGGGGCATGTTCTTGTGTGAACCTGCACAAAAGCGGTCTCATTGACGTAACATTTTTACCACAAGGCATGATTGGAGCTGTTGTAGGCAGGTCGTCATGGCGGCGTAGGAGGAGGGCAAAGACTAGGTTATAATTAACCTGTCGCAGAGCACAGCCCCACTCCTTGATTCATTGGCCAACTTGTCCTGCCAGTTTGATTGATTCCGTCTGATTGGCACGCGTACAAGTACACGTCTGGTGGAGACACCCCCCCTGCTCCCGCTCTGTCGACTCCCCGCAGAACTATGTCTCCGTTGGAATGTCGGTGGAGCATGCGCAGGTGCAAATGTAGCATTACTAGAGCAGAACTACGCCCAATTTCAGAATTCAATCACGCTTCGAGTCAAGCGTTCTTTTATTAATGCCCTTGGGGAAATTCTGGTATCATGGCGGCATAGGGGAGGGGGGTGGGGTATGGGCAGGGAAAAGATAATGATAGAACTAATAATAAGAATAGAATAATAATGATAATAGAATGGCAGTATATTTGACAGTGGCTCAGGAGGTAGAGCGGTCATCTGGTAATAATCGGAAGGTTCCCGGTTCGATTCCCGGGCGACGTATCGACGTGTCTTTGAGCAAGACACTTAACCCCTTACTGCTCCCGATGAGCAGGTTGGCACCGCCATCAGTGTGTGAATGTGAGTGACGCCAACATTTTGTGAAATTAGCTTACCGTCTTCTCCAGAGAGAGACAAGAAGATAGATACCAGTCTCCTCTCTGTGTTCAGTAGAAATATGGCTGCACGTTAGCCTAGCTTAGCACAATGAATGGAAGTGGACATGGCCGGTTAGCCTTCGGGAGAGGTGTTAGTTGGACAATGCCTAGGCTAACCGGCCATGTCCGCTTCCATTCATTGTGCTAAGCTAGGCTAACATGCAGCCAGATAGCTTTCTACTGAACGCACAGAGAGGAAACTGGTATCTATCTTCTTGTCTTTCTCTGGAGAAGACAGTAAGCTAATTTCCCTTTTTTTTAGTCCACTTTTTCTCCTTATTTTCAATTTTTTCTCCCATCCCAATTTCGCCTCACCAATTCTCCCTTCAATTCTCCCTCCCTGTCTCGAACGTTGCTAGACCATGCCTCCCACTGGTCGGCTGCAGTGAGGACCAAGCCTTGCGTCACGTGTCCCCTCCGGTACACGAGGAGGCACCTGTCTCATCTTTTCACCTGAACAGCGCGATCTCTCAGTGGCGAGGAGTAACGCGTGGGAGGCTCACGCTGCCCCTGATACTTCCTGATTCTGCTGTACAGCCGCACCAACCGACCTGTAGGAGTCGCTGTCCACAACGTCCAATCCCCACCCACCGGCTTTCCCACCCTCTAACACTGCCAATTGTGTTAGTATGACGACCGGCCAAGCCGGTAGCAACGCCGAGAGCTGGGCTCGATACCAGCATCTCCTGCGTTAGTGGCGAGCGCCTTGCCCACTGCGCCACTCAGCCGCCCTCTCGGTAAGCTAATTTCCGAAAATGTTGGCGTCTTTCTTTAATGTCATCACAAGTTTGATTCTTATTTCTCTGGTTTCTGGCTTTGAGAGAGCGAGAGAGTAGCTCACCTTCACAAATAACGATTGAATTGTCTTTGTCTGGAAATAACATATTACCGTACTTTTCGCACTATAAGCCGCACCTGACTATAAGCCGCAGCAGCTAAATTGAATGATGTGTACATATATAAGCCGCACTGGACTATAAGCCGCAGGTGTTTTAATGTTTAATTACCATATGTAATTAGCATTGGGACACAATACTGTCGGACAAATAACAAGAATTAACTCATTTACAAGTTGTATTAAGCTTAGCAAATAAGGGAACAGATAAATAACATTTCAATGCATTCAAAAAAGCAAAATTTAGATTTTTACATTTTCGGGTTTGGTCACGTCGAGTCACATATAAGCCGCACCATTATATAAGCCGCAGGGTCGAAAAATTGGGGGAAAAGCCGCGGCTTATAGTCCGAAAAGTACGGTAGACTCTTTAACGGACGTTTTAAAGGAAGAATAGGTCAGCTTAGCAAGGCCAAGACCGTTTGTCTAGTTATTCCCTGCGTGTAACGCAGAGTCTTCACATGCCTCCAGCCTCCAGTCCACAGGAATTCAATAATGACCGGGGGTTCAGCCTCGTGATTGAATGGTTTTTTAATGTGGTCCTCCCCCTCCTGGCCACGCGGCAGACCCTCTGGTCCGAGTCAAAGAGTTCCTCTCAGACCCTTCACTCACTGTCACCTCCACCGGCCTAATGAGTGGAGCGGTGAGAGCTGGCCTTCACTAATGACAGTCACTAACTCTGTTCGTGTTTTAATTACTTCCTGTTCTTTACTGCTGGGAGATGGAACTCCCTAGTGACAACCGGGGCTACTGGGAGGACCGGAGCCCCCTGTCCGTGTCGCTCGGGGAACACTCTCGTCATTGTGCCGGGAGGCCGGTGGTACCGTGGCACTTTCAGATGCTTTAACGTCCTATAAGTTGGTACAGAAAAAGTACAAAGAAGTACAAAAAGTAAAAAATAAAATAAAAATAAAATAATACTACTAACCTTCGTACTGTCTTTTACTATTATGCACTTTGCTACCAACGAATCTACCTTGCCTATATTACTACCTACTATGCTAATGTGTCTATACTACTACCTACTATGCTACTATGTCTATATTACTATTTACTACCTATTATGCTACTATGTCTATATTACTACCTACTATGCTAGTATGTCTATACTACTATGCACTCAAGACCGTAGCACTTAAGTTCGACACTGTTTGACGAACAATCCTACTTACCCTTAGCAACCAGTTGTACCCTTAATGCCGACTTGTTGTACAGAACCTGTAAGTCACTTTGGATAAAAGCATCAGCTAAATGACTGAACGTAAATGTGCACCGATGAGAAGACGAGCCGGTCAGATGGCCGACAATAACAACCTCAAAAAGCTGTGTCTCGCTACAACGGTCACCTCGTCGCATGAATATGCAGAAAAGGTTCACGACTAAGCTTTGCAGAGAGTTTTCCTGCATAATAAACTGTGGATTGTGGTGCAAGGGCTGATCTATGTGCTATGTAATCGGCAAGCTCAACCGGGCTTGTTTTGGATGCGTGTGTGTGTGTGCCTTCGAGGCGTGCATCGCACAGAAACCCAGCCGGCACGATGTGACTCTTGATTTTGTTTGACAGTTTTATGGCAGTCGGCTGAAGTTATGGATGTATTTTCTGTACTCCCCCCTCATCAGCCATCAGTTAACAACACATAAAGTACATATAATTACATTTTGGTTTTCATTTTGAAGTAGCCTATGTATAAAATTTTCACCTATTTCCCTCTTCCTGTTTGAGGTGAGTTGTAGCTGCCTTTCCGCAGTCGGGCTTGTTCATGACAAGGGGTTGGCCACACACGCGTGGCAACCAGGACCTGGACGGGGTTTTAGCCGAAACGATTCCGTGTTTCTCCTCTGGAATCGGGGGTCGGACTCGCTCTGGCCTCGCGGTGCAGACCGAATACACCCGGAGACTATAGTAGCGCGTAATCCCGTCGATTGTCTCACAGCATTCGAGGAGGCTACATCTGGATTTTAAAGCTGCAATCCATGGTTGTAGCCTGGGGGCCCCCTCTGTCCTATCTGGCTATGTTTTTATTACTAAAAGTTGTTGTATTGAAAAGGTACGTGTTTCAGTCCGAGTCTTATATATTGTCTGAGCCTTTGATTTAGTGACTAACGTCATATGAGGGCTGCCCAGGGTTTTCGACGTGACATTCAAGGCTGTGAAATTGTTTGCTTACATTTGTAATGTTTTAAACGTTGGGAGTAAAAACGACACACTTGTATTTTGAATTATGACGGGCTAAAATGGTTTTTAAAAGAATGTGTTCCATCTACAAATCAAACTCTTAAAAGAACATACCTCAAAGATGAAACGACCTCAAAGATTAGCCAAGAGGGTCAAATTAAATCCAGATCGTAGCTTTAAGGTAGTTTCCCCTGTTAGGGTACCTTGTGTAAACTGCACCTTGTGTATACTGTTTACTTTTACTCTTACTCTAAGTCATAGTATACTGTTCTGATTCAAATTCTTCATTGCCTATATTTATTGTAACGTATAATATAACCGATAGGTCATACAGACCCTCATCTGCACCTTTGTTTACACCATTTACTTTTCTCATATTTTTTTATATTCGGAGTTAATTATATTGTTTACACTGTTTATTTCTTCTCATATTGTTATAGTCAGATCAAATTGTATTGTCTATATTTATGTCTTTCTTTCTACTATTTCCCTGCCCATACCTGTACCTCCCCTCCCCATGCCGCTGTGACACCCAAATATTCCCAAGGGGATCAATAAAGGAATATCCTATCTTATTTCCCCCAGGGGATCAATAAAGGAATATCTTATCTTATTTCACCCAGGGGATCAATAAAGGAATATCTTATCTTATCTATTATTGTGGTGACCATGAGAGTGTTGTGTTGACTGTACCCTCTGTCCTGCAGGTGGGCTGGAGCACTGCGAGGGACTACTACACATTCTTGTGGTCTCCTCTCCCTGAGAACTATGCGGAGGGCACAGCAGTCAACAGAGCCGTGGTCTTTCAAGGTAAGATTAGACCTCAGGCTTTTATAGAACTTGGGACACTTTCTAACCACAAGTCAGACGGGCCTTCAGAGGGCTGTTAAAGGTGCTCTAAGTAGTATTTTTTTTTAATATACGTGTTAAATAGCTCTACATTCTGACGCCATCACTGATATAGAGTGTTTGTCAGTAACATGGGTCTCCCAGTCCCTCCGCTCTGCAGTAAACACAAACTATATATTTTCTGGTATCCCTTCCCACTTTATCCAATCAGGAGAGTAAACTGGTAGATAATTTTACTTGTTTCAAGGACACATTTTCTTAAAACTAGTTTTTATTTCTTATTTTTGTCAGTGTGGAGTTCTCTCTTCTGATTGGATAAAGTGGGAAGGGATACCAGAAAATGTATCTTGTGTTTTCAGTGCCTTGCTCAAAGGCACTTAGCCAGGATGGTGGTCACCATAGATGTAATTCCAGCCACCCTCCCGTCACCAGCTCACAGATGGAATACTGTCAGTGGCGGGGATCGAACCGCCAGCCTCTTTACCTCTAGGTCATCCTGCCTCTTTTTATTATTATTATTTTTTATTATAGAAGAATATATATTTAGATATAGTAGTATATAATACTATATAAATATAATAGTATAATGGTGGAGAATTGCTGGAAAGATAGGAGAGAGAAGAAGAGGGAGGGAGAGCGAGAGAGAAATAAAGAAAGGAGCTGACATACAAGAAAGCGCATTAGTTAAGATTCAAACCCACAACATCACAAATACATAGAATGTGCCTGAGGCTCTCTTCATACATCAGCTTATAACTTTAGGATAGTTAATAGTTAAAGATAAGCTGAGCAGTTTGTTCTAAGGTCTCACACGTTTAGTTTTACTTCTGGACGAACATCCCCATCCCCCCTTTTTGCATCTCTGTCCAGTTCTGTTTCTCAAAGTCCCGTCTCGGCCGCGCTCTCCCACAGGGTACTACGTGCCCAACGACGACGGGGAGTTCTACCAGTTCTGCTACGTGACCCACAAGGGGGAGATCCGGGGCGCCAGCACGCCGTTCCTGTGCCGCGCCAACAGCCCCTTGGAGGACGAGCTGCTGACCGTGGAGGATGAATGCAACTCCGACATCCTGGTGGTCACCACCAAGGCCAGCTTCCTGGAGGTAGCGTGAAAACTAGCCGCCGAACCAGCTCTCACACCCCCTCCCAGGCTCTTGTTAACCCGATACAGGATGCCCCGCATAATTTTACTTGTTTCAAGGACGCATTTTCTTAAAACTAGTTTTTTTTTTTTTGTCAGACCATTTTTACAGTTTGGAGTTCTCTCTCCTGATTGGATAAAGTGGGAAGGGATACCATAAAATGTATTTGGTGTTTTCAGTTGGAATACACTGGCGGGGATCGAACCTCTAGGTCAGGGGTCTCAAACTCAATTTACCTGGGGGCCGCTGGAGGTAGAGTCTGGGTGAGGCTGGGCCGCAGCAAATATTCCACAAAAAAGGGTTTCAAGTATTCAAAAAAAAAGTACAACTGATCCAATCTTCTCAATCTTTAGCAATAACATTTCAGAACATGAACAGTTCTTCAGAACATGAACGGTTCTTCAGGCTTCTCAGTGGTGTCAGTGGACTCATCCACAGCTATGGAAATGCACTGTGCATTTTTTTTATTCTATCACAGAGCTGTTTATAAAAAAAATAGGTAAAAACCATATTATGCGTTTTCATCAATATATAAATGCCCCAACTTTTTTTATAGATTGGGGGCCCTCAAATTGATTCTTTCATGCGGTCCAGAATCTCCAGCTACGCCCCTGGCTGGGAGGAACTCAGGATGAACGCATATTTTTCCGTCCATTCACCTTTGAATTGCAGTCGACTTTTCTTTTACTGACCATCTTTGAAAATGCCATATTTTTCTGCTGGCTGCCTGCTGGCGAAACTAGGCTAATGGCTACATTTATCTCACAGAGATAAAACTGGGAGCGAGTTTACTGTAGATGCGCGGTCAACTCTGCTCCGACTTGAACTGAAAGAGAGAGACGACATGCAGTCCGTGAAGACCCGCCCTACTCCCCTACTCTGCCTCTGATTCGCAGACTGTGGGTGAGGGGGAAAAACGCTGACGGGACGCGTATGTGATTGGACCAGACTCGCAGACAGACAGACAGTGGCAGTGCACGCGGACAGACATGCAGAGCACTGCTCGCAGTCAGAGGAGCGAGGATGCATTTGCTTCCACTTTACTTGATATCACTCCGGAATCACGTTTCAACCAAGTCACTAACATAACGTTGCTGTCATGAGCCTGCGCTATGGTAGCCTACAAGTGATAAAATAAATAAAACTTCCAACTCTCGCGCAACGACTCGGCAAACAGTAGTGCGTGGGCCGCATTAACACTACACTTTGATGTCCAGTAGGGGGCCGCAAAATATCCCGCGGGCCGCGAGTTTGAGACCCCTGCTCTAGGTCATCCTGCCTCTTTAAAAAAAATTATAGAATATATATTTAGATAGTATATATGGTGGAGAATGGCTGGAAAGATGGGAGAGAGAGAGAGAGAGAGAGAGAAAAAAAAAATAAAGAAAGGAGCCGACATCCAACAAAGCACATTAGTTAAGACTGTTGAACCTGATACAGGAGGCCCCGCATGAAGCCTTGTTACATTTTGACACGGCCAGCGGCATGGCGTGTTGTATCCAAAACACAAAGAGTAGCCGCTCTCCAAACCCTTGATACGAGGGGGGGGGGGGGGGGGGGGGGGGAGGGGGGAGATTTATTAGGCCATGAAAAGCGATTGCCTGGTGTATCGTACATGTAATTATAGAGTCGTTTCCCTTTGTCGACAACTCACAAAAAAAGGTGATTCCTCTCTCTCTCTGTGCAGCAAAAGCTGGAGGAGGCCCGGAGAGAGAAAGAGGAGCTGGTGAAATGCATGGCCCTCCTCCTGCAGGAGAAGGAGCAGCTGGAGGCGGAGAAGGAGAGCCTGCAGAAGGAGTGCGAGCACGAGAGGGAGGCCTGCGCCCAGCTGAGGCGAGAGAACCAGGTGAATGGAAGAGGGCACATTCGCTCCCGTTTCGCAGCCAGAGCGGGGAGTTAACGGGGGAAAGAGAGAGATTTTAACAAGTTTTTTTTTTCTTTTGGATCTTGTTTGTGCCTCTGCTTCCCAAAGACCTCCACACGTTTGGGTGAATGAAATGATACGCTTTGACATGTGCTTTGTTACAGCACAGTTGGAGTCGGCTGTAAATGTGGCAGCACATAGCGGGGGGAACTATATTTGGTGATTTTATGATTGAGTTCGTACGCACAAAATACTTGTCAAGTTATTACAGTCGAGTTCACCATTCTGCCCTGTAGTCTCACGGCGCCCCCTGGTGTGAGGCCTGAGTTACATGTTGTTGTATCTGTACAGTGTGCAGTTCTGTCCAAGCCCTGCCTCCACCAGAAGGATAAATCAAGACCTTGACACTTTATGAATGTCTCTATTGTCAAAAGTTGTTATTCCCTTTTCATAGTGTAACTTTAAGTGCACATTAAAAAAGGAGTGTCAATAATAATAATTCATATGATTGTTCTGTTCCATAAATCTTTCAGGATTTAAAAAGAGCTTTGAGAGATGAAAACATGATTACAGATTTTGTGGCTGTTAATTTTATGGCTGCACTTTTATATGTTTTTTTATGTACTGCGAAAAAAATGATTCCAAAATTCTGCCTATAAAACATACTAAAAAAATATAAAAAACCTGGTCTGTTTTTCTGCTTGCTACTATCAAATGGCCTCAAACGGAGTTTCTGAAAACTCCTTAAAGCCACAGAGACTCGAGAAGGTTCAAAGGCATAGCCGCAGTTTAAATCGACATCAGTCAATTATATTGTCAATTTTATTGTCAAATGCTTATCAAGGTAATTCATAGCCCCTTTCATGACTGTGATGCAAGCCTTGCTTTGAATACACAGTCACTTGCTCTATTTTGACGCAAGGCTAGCTCAGTGATTTTTACTCGTTTATAATTTTTTTTTTAAATGTTTATTAGCAACGCCGAGCTTTCAAACCACCCCGGTTTTGTGTGTGAAACCCTCGTGCAACTGTGAGTACCTTTGACATTTCTCTGTGATAAATTTAGAACGAACCGTTCGTAAATAACTAGTGCTTCATGGTGCACATTAACATGGCTAGTAACGTGGAGCAAGTGACTGTGTATTCAAAGCAAGGCTTGCATCACAGTCACGAAAGGGGCTAGGAAATTCATTATGTAATTCACGAGCTCCAGCGACTAGGACCATTTCCACAAACGGCAGGTTATCGGAGTGTTCTTTTCTTACTAAATCTTTTCCCCCATTGATTCCCAACTCTCCGCGGTTCCCAGGAGGTGCAGAGCTCCTCCCAGGCCCTGCAGGAGGAGAGGGAGGAGGTGAAGAGGAGGCTGGAGGAGGCCTCGGCCAGGGTCGTACAGCTGGAGGACGACCTGATTGGAGTCACCCAGAAGGGCCTGCAGAAGGAAACCGAGCTGGACGGGTGGGTTCATCGTGGAGCGCTGCTTGTTGTTGTTGTTGTTGTTGTTCTTCTTCTTCACTCAGCAATTATGTTTGTTACCAATGCCCCATTTTCAACACATCACTGTGACTTTTGAGAAATTCATTGGCTTACACTCATTTACAAAACCCTCCTTGGTCTGACCCCTCCTTATGTGATACACCCAGGGACCGAAACTAAAGCCCGCCGCCCGCCAGGGGCGGTCTGTTTTTACCTTTGGCGCATGACACTTTGAGGGCTGCCCGCAGTGTGGCGTGTAGACGTGTAGTTCATAAGCAGGCCCCTAAAAATATTTGTATGCGAACGGTAAAAATCAATTACGCGCACGCTGTGCGAATACAGATTATAGCCTCTCTCGTCTTTTTTTTCCTCCGCTTCGAGATCGTTAAAAAACTACAAGTCCCACATTGCACTCAAGCCAACGGTCCAATCACAGTAGAGTGAAATGACTGGTTTCATGGGAAATAAAGCAAATGACCAATCAGAACCTCTCATTTTTCTTGTTTACTTCCTGAAACTCCGCGATCAGGGCTCTCGTTTTCCGAGACACCAACTTATTATAGTCTCTCTTACCAATAGCAATAGATTTTAGAACACCTAGATTTATCGATAGCAATAGTAATATAACGTTAATGCAACAAAACTAATGCCTTGCTTTGTTAATCATAACGTTGATGCAGTAGCGTATGTCGGTGTGTTGGCTGTAACGGACATGACAATAACATAACGTGTACACATTCAAATTGCGATAATCTATTCTAACATTTTCAAATCGATGCAGTTGAATTTCCCCCTTAGGATCGATGCATTGTTACACCCCTACACCAAAGTCACTGGCCCACTGTGTATCTGTGTGTATAATAACTTGGCTAGCGTTATCAACAGCAGAGGTGGGCAATGGGTCCAGCTGCAGCACCGGAGTGCAAGCGATGTGATGTAATTGGCAGACTCGACTGTCAATCAATGGTCTACCTGACACGCAAACTCAAACAATGTTTCTGTACTGGAGGTGTGATTGATTGATTGATTGAAAACTTTATTAACAGATTGCAGAATGGGTACAATACAGTACATCTCAATACACACAATTGTTAAGGGGATGCAGACCAGAGAAAGTCTTTCGTCTTGTTTACATCAGGGTCCCCCATTTCAATTAATCAGGAAAGTGTACAGTAGGAAAGTGTACAGTATTTCAATAGGCAACCCTGAAAGGATTATTTTTCTAGAAGAGCAACACAGCCAAAACAGACAGTGGAGCTGTTTGCAGATAGCAAGCATTTTGACTTATTGCGTGGTGGCGATGTCTCGCAGATAATACAACTACAAGTATGATTATATAATATATATTTTATTTAAAAAAAAATTGTATATATAAAATATATATTGGCAGGTAAGAAATATGCTTGGCGGGTAGACTCTTCCCATCTACCCGCCACTGGCCGGTGAGTCAAAAAGTTAATTTCGCTCCCTGGATACACCTCTTAAAATGGTCTACTACTCTACTCCCTATAACACCAGAGCTGCTCACCATACGCTAGATGTTCCCCGTGTTAACACTTCCTTTGTTCATTCCTCTTTCCAATGTGCTGCTCCCAGCATTTGGAACGAGATGCAAAACACTTTGAAAATGGACAAATTGATCCCCCTTACTACTGTAATTTCACTGTTCTGCTTCACGTATTACATACCTTGTAATTTTATTTGGTTGTTTGTTTGATGTGTGTTTTAATTATTTCCCTTACCTCTGTGATGTATGTATTGTCTCTTTTCTATTTTATTTTCTATTTTGTCCCCTTTCAAATTAGGGGCCCTTTCGTTCTCTCGCCAGGCCGAGATAATTTGTTCTTAATTGACCCACCTGGTTAAATAAAGGTTAAATAAAATGAATAAAGTTGTAGGTTCGTTGAGGCAACAGACTCATGGCTGTGATGACTTGTGTCCCTCAGCTTGAAGGACAGAGTGAAGAAGCTGACGGCGGAGAAGGAGGCCCTAGAATCTCACCTGAAGAATGAGAAAGACGAGAAGGAGCTGTACAAGGTAACACTCCTCCCTGTGTCCTCATGTCCTCCTCATGTCCTCCTCATGTCCTCCTCATGTCCTCACCATGTCCTCATGTCCTCCTCATGTCCTCACCATGTCCTCATGTCCTCCCTGTGTCCTCATGTCCTCCCCGTGTCCTTGTCCTCCTCATGTCCTCCCCGTGTCCTCATGTCCTGCTCATGTCCTGCTCATGTCATGTCCTGCTCATGTCGTCCTCATGTCCTGCTCATGTCCTCATGTCCTCCCCGTGTCCTCATGTCCTGCTCATGTCCTCATGTCCTCCCCGTGTCCTCATGTCCTGCTCATGTCCTCATGTCCTCCCCGTGTCCTCATGTCCTCCCCGTGTCCTCATGTCCTGCTCATGTCCTCATGTCCTCCCCGTGTCCTCATGTCCTGCTCATGTCCTCATGTCCTCCCCGTGTCCTCATGTCCTCCCCGTGTCCTCATGTCCTGCTCATGTCCTCATGTCCTCCCCGTGTCCTCATGTCCTCCCCGTGTCCTCATGTCCTCCTCATGTCCTCCTCATGTCCTGCTCATGTCCTCATGTCCTCCCTGTGTCCTCATGTCCTGCTCATGTCCTCATGTCCTCCCTGTGTCCTCATGTCCTGCTCATGTCCTCATGTCCTCCCTGTGTCCTCATGTCCTGCTCATGTCCTCATGTCCTCCCTGTGTCCTCATGTCCTCCCTGTGTCCTCATGTCCTCCCTGTGTCCTCATGTCCTCCCTGTGTCCTCATGTCCTCCCTGTGTCATCATGTCCTCCCTGTGTCATCATGTCCTCATCATGTCCTCCTCATGTCCTGCTCATGTCCTCCTCATGTCCTCCCTGTGTCCTCATGTCCTCCCTGTGTCCTCATGTCCTCCTCATGTCCTCCTCATGTCCTGCTCATGTCCTCCCTGTGTCCTCATGTCCTGCTCATGTCCTCCCTGTGTCCTCATGTCCTGCTCATGTCCTCCCCGTGTCCTCATGTCCTGCTCATGTCCTCCCCGTGTCCTCATGTCCTGCTCATGTCCTCCCTGTGTCCTCATGTCCTGCTCATGTCCTCCTCATGTCCTGCTCATGTCCTCCTCATGTCCTCCCTGTGTCCTCATGTCCTCCCTGTGTCCTCATGTCCTCCCTGTGTCCTCATGTCCTCCCTGTGTCCTCCTCATGTCCTCATCATGTCCTCCCTGTGTCCTCATGTCCTCATCATGTCCTCCCTGTGTCCTCATGTCCTCATCATGTCCTCCCTGTGTCCTCATGTCCTCATCATGTCCTCCCTGTGTCCTCATGTCCTCCCTGTGTCCTCATCATGTCCTCCCTGTGTCCTCATGTCCTCATCATGTCCTCCCTGTGTCCTCATGTCCTCATCATGTCCTCCCTGTGTCCTCATGTCCTCATCATGTCCTCCCTGTGTCCTCATGTCCTCCTCATGTCCTCCCTGTGTCCTCATCATGTCCTCATCATGTCCTCCCTGTGTCCTCATGTCCTCATCATGTCCTCCCTGTGTCCTCATGTCCTCATCATGTCCTCCCTGTGTCCTCATCATGTCCTCCCTGTGTCCTCATCATGTCCTCCCTGTGTCCTCATGTCCTCATCATGTCCTCCCTGTGTCCTCATCATGTCCTCCCTGTGTCCTCATCATGTCCTCCCTGTGTCCTCATGTCCTCATCATGTCCTCCCTGTGTCCTCATGTCCTCATCATGTCCTCCCTGTGTCCTCATGTCCTCATCATGTCCTCTCTGTGTCCTCATGTCCTCATCATGTCCTCATCATGTCCTCCTCATGTCCTCAAGCTCTGGAAGCTTGATAATTTCATATCGTTATTGGCACATCAGCGGCTTTGCTCATAGTCGAGTGTGGAGATGGCTGCGTAACAGGCCTGCTGTCGTATTGAACTGTAAGCAGCATGAAGGTTCAACCCCCCCCCCCCCTTTTTTTCCCAAGTATGTTTACTGTACATGCTCGTGCCTATACATATACATATATATATTATATATATATACACACACAGTATTTAGTCTCAGCAGGGCATCTGTTCTGTACGTTCATCTAAACAGGGCAGTGCCTCATTATGGCTGCCTCTGGTCGTTCTGGTGTTCCTGGTCTTTGTTGTGGGGCAGCCCCCCTCTGGGGAGCCAGGAGAGGTCCGCGTCCCCCCGGAGGAACACACACACCAAACCCAATTTAGCTCCTGCCGTCACAGCTGGGGCTGGAAGCCAACTTTACGGGCCCGCCTCAATCTCTGTTTTCTAATTAACGTCACGCAACATTTATTTTAATAGTCATATGCCGCTTGGCGCATCTTGATGATTGGCACTGTATAAACTAGGCTTGAACATAATGACCCTATGTTTTATAACCTCCCATCCTGCGTGTATGTGTATGCGTGCGACGTACATTTATGTATTTGTGTGTGCCTGCATGCGTGTGTTTTGAATGCATGTATTTTTGTGTGTGTGCGTCTTATGTGTGTTTGTGTGTGTTGTTTGTGTGTGCGTGTCTGTGTGTTTATTTGTATGTGCATTTGTGTGTGTGTGCACGTCTGTGTGGTTATATGTATGTGTTTGTGTGTGTGTGCCTGTGTTTCTTTGTGTGTGTGTGTGTGTGTGTGTGTGCGTGTCTGTGTGTTTATTTGTATGTGTGTTTGTGTGTGTGTGTGCACGTTTGTGTGGTTATATGTATGTGTTTGTGTGTGTGTGCCTGTGTTTCTTTGTGTGTGTGTGCGTGTCTGTGTGTTTATTTGTATGTGTGTGTGTGTGTGTGCACGTCTGTGTGTTTATATGTATGTATTTGTGTGTGTCTTTATTTGTGTGTGTGTGTGTGTGCCTGCACCAGACTCACCTGAAGAACCGTGAGCTGGAGAACACCAAGCTGAACGCGGAGCTCCAGATGCTGAAGTCTGTGGACGTGAACAAGGAGAACACCATGGCCCAGTTCAAAGAGGAGGTGGGACGTCTGCGGGCCGGTCTCACCGAGAAGGAGAGGCAGCACAGAGACATCCTGGCCAAAGTCTCTCCTCTGGTACACCCAGTCTTTAAAGCTCTCACAATATATATATATATATAGATATATAAAACATTTAATTCAATTTATCTCAGTCGTAGGTACTTACCAATGTTTCCTTTATTACATGTAATGCAGTCTTGGTGTTATCTTCGAAAAGGATTACATAAATAAAGTAGCTCAATGCCGTCTGCAGCTTTTATAGTATTGTCTTTGAAAGCCATCACATGAATAAAGTTAATTAGCTAAAGGTTTATGATCTTTATGGTTCCACTAGTTCTACTTTGGAACCGGTTCCAAGTTTTTATTTGTTAAGCTCCATAGTCTTAACAAATCCTCTTTACCAAATCTCTTTTCAACTCTATCTCTTCTGGAACTCCCTTGAGCTTCAAGCCCGGGCTTTTAATGTGAAGTTATTTATTTGGTTGTGTTACAACGTTGCCTAAAGCGAGTTGCTGCACTGAGCGCAATAAAAGCAACGCAGGTTCTTTGCCTGAGGCCCGGGCCTCACCGTCAGCCTCGGCAACGCGTGCGCCTCGCTCTTCGTGTCGGCGGCCATGTTAACCGCTTAGAACAGCAACAGATTAGATACAAATGTATTGTCATACAGCACAAGAACAGTACAACGAAAAGAGGTTTGACATCCAACCAGAGTGCAAATGTAACAGTAAAGTGCAACAACAATGTACAGGTGATTAAACTGGGTACAAAATTGGTACTACTGAGTCTAGTGCTAATCGGATGTATGTACAGAGTTGTAGTATAATATGTCCTACCTTTGCTGGTGTGTCTTAATATGTCCTCTGCTGTGTGTCTTCATCATGTCCTCTCTCTGCTGTGTGTCTTCATCATGTCCTCTCTGCTGTGTGTCTTCATCATGTCCTCTCTGCTGTGTGTCTTCATCATGTCCTCTCTGCTGTGTGTCTTCATCATGTCCTCTGCTGTGTGTCTTCATCATGTCCTCTCTCTGCTGTGTGTCTTCATCATGTCCTCTCTCTGCTGTGTGTCTTCATCATGTCCTCTCTCTGCTGTGTGTCTTCATCATGTCCTCTCTCTGCTGTGTGTCTTCATCATGTCCTCTCTGCTGTGTGTCTTCATCATGTCCTCTCTCTGCTGTGTGTCTTCATCATGTCCTCTCTGCTGTGTGTCTTCATCATGTCCTCTCTCTGCTGTGTGTCTTCATCATGTCCTCTCTGCTGTGTGTCTTCATCATGTCCTCTCTGCTGTGTGTCTTCATCATGTCCTCTGCTGTGTGTCTTCATCATGTCCTCTCTCTGCTGTGTGTCTTCATCATGTCCTCTCTCTGCTGTGTGTCTTCATCATGTCCTCTCTGCTGTGTGTCTTCATCATGTCCTCTCTCTGCTGTGTGTCTTCATCATGTCCTCTCTCTGCTGTGTGTCTTCATCATGTCCTCTCTGCTGTGTGTCTTCATCATGTCCTCTCTCTGCTGTGTGTCTTCATCATGTCCTCTCTCTGCTGTGTGTCTTCATCATGTCCTCTCTGCTGTGTGTCTTCATCATGTCCTCTCTGCTGTGTGTCTTCATCATGTCCTCTCTGCTGTGTGTCTTCATCATGTCCTCTCTGCTGTGTGTCTTCATCATGTCCTCTCTGCTGTGTGTCTTCATCATGTCCTCTCTCTGCTGTGTGTCTTCATCATGTCCTCTCTCTGCTGTGTGTCTTCATCATGTCCTCTCTCTGCTGTGTGTCTTCATCATGTCCTCTCTGCTGTGTGTCTTCATCATGTCCTCTCTCTGCTGTGTGTTCATCATGTCCTCTCTGCTGTGTGTCTTCATCATGTCCTCTCTCTGCTGTGTGTCTTCATCATGTCCTCTCTGCTGTGTGTCTTCATCATGTCCTCTCTCTGCTGTGTGTCTTCATCATGTCCTCTCTGATGTGTGTCTTCATCATGTCCTCTCTGCTGTGTGTCTTCATCATGTCCTCTCTCTGCTGTGTGTCTTCATCATGTCCTCTCTCTGCTGTGTGTCTTCATCATGTCCTCTCTCTGCTGTGTGTCTTCATCATGTCCTCTCTCTGCTGTGTGTCTTCATCATGTCCTCTCTCTGCTGTGTGTCTTCATCATGTCCTCTGCTGTGTGTCTTCATCATGTCCTCTCTGCTGTGTGTCTTCATCATGTCCTCTGCTGTGTGTCTTCATCATGTCCTCTGCTGTGTGTCTTCATCATGTCCTCTCTGCTGTGTGTCTTCATCATGTCCTCTCTGCTGTGTGTCTTCATCATGTCCTCTCTGCTGTGTGTCTTCATCATGTCCTCTCTGCTGTGTGTCTTCATCATGTCCTCTGCTGTGTGTCTTCATCATGTCCTCTCTGCTGTGTGTCTTCATCATGTCCTCTCTGCTGTGTGTCTTCATCATGTCCTCTCTCTGCTGTGTGTCTTCATCATGTCCTCTCTGCTGTGTGTCTTCATCATGTCCTCTCTGCTGTGTGTCTTCATCATGTCCTCTCTGCTGTGTGTCTTCATCATGTCCTCTCTCTGCTGTGTGTCTTCATCATGTCCCCTCTCTGCTGTGTGTCTTCATCATGTCCTCTCTCTGCTGTGTGTCTTCATCATGTCCTCTCTGCTGTGTGTCTTCATCATGTCCTCTCTCTGCTGTGTGTCTTCATCATGTCCTCTCTGCTGTGTCTTCATCATGTCCTCTCTCTGCTGTGTGTCTTCATCATGTCCTCTGCTGTGTGTCTTCATCATGTCCTCTCTCTGCTGTGTGTCTTCATCATGTCCTCTCTGCTGTGTGTCTTCATCATGTCCTCTCTGCTGTGTGTCTTCATCATGTCCTCTCTGCTGTGTGTCTTCATCATGTCCTCTGCTGTGTGTCTTCATCATGTCCTCTCTGCTGTGTGTCTTCATCATGTCCTCTGCTGTGTGTCTTCATCATGTCCTCTCTGCTGTGTGTCTTCATCATGTCCTCTGCTGTGTGTCTTCATCATGTCCTCTCTGCTGTGTGTCTTCATCATGTCCTCTCTGCTGTGTGTCTTCATCATGTCCTCTCTCTGCTGTGTGTCTTCATCATGTCCTCTCTCTGCTGTGTGTCTTCATCATGTCCTCTCTGCTGTGTGTCTTCATCATGTCCTCTCTGCTGTGTGTCTTCATCATGTCCTCTCTCTGCTGTGTGTCTTCATCATGTCCTCTGCTGTGTGTCTTCATCATGTCCTCTCTGCTGTGTGTCTTCATCATGTCCTCTCTGCTGTGTGTCTTCATCATGTCCTCTCTCTGCTGTGTGTCTTCATCATGTCCTCTCTGCTGTGTGTCTTCATCATGTCCTCTCTGCTGTGTGTCTTCATCATGTCCTCTCTGCTGTGTGTCTTCATCATGTCCTCTCTGCTGTGTGTCTTCATCATGTCCTCTCTCTGCTGTGTGTCTTCATCATGTCCTCTCTCTGCTGTGTGTCTTCATCATGTCCTCTCTGCTGTGTGTCTTCATCATGTCCTCTCTGCTGTGTGTCTTCATCATGTCCTCTCTCTGCTGTGTGTCTTCATCATGTCCTCTCTCTGCTGTGTGTCTTCATCATGTCCTCTCTGCTGTGTGTCTTCATCATGTCCTCCTCTGCTGTGTGTCTTCATCATGTCCTCTCTGCTGTGTGTCTTCATCATGTCCTCTCTCTGCTGTGTGTCTTCATCATGTCCTCTCTGCTGTGTGTCTTCATCATGTCCTCTCTCTGCTGTGTGTCTTCATCATGTCCTCTGCTGTGTGTCTTCATCATGTCCTCTCTCTGCTGTGTGTCTTCATCATGTCCTCTCTGCTGTGTGTCTTCATCATGTCCTCTCTGCTGTGTGTCTTCATCATGTCCTCTGCTGTGTGTCTTCATCATGTCCTCTCTGCTGTGTGTCTTCATCATGTCCTCTCTCTGCTGTGTGTCTTCATCATGTCCCTCTCTGCTGTGTGTCTTCATCATGTCCTCTCTCTGCTGTGTGTCTTCATCATGTCCTCTCTGCTGTGTGTCTTCATCATGTCCTCTCTGCTGTGTGTCTTCATCATGTCCTCTGCTGTGTGTCTTCATCATGTCCTCTCTGCTGTGTGTCTTCATGTCCTCTCTGCTGTGTGTCTTCATCGTGTCCTCTCTGCTGTGTGTCTTCATTGTGTCCTCTCTGCTGTGTGTCTTCATCTTGTCCTCTCTCTGCTGTGTGTCTTCATCATGTCCTC